>NW_028148688.1:0-84997 GCF_965153285.1 Podarcis tiliguerta
CCCAATCAATAAATGTCTCCACCTCCGGAACGCTTCGTGAATGGCAAGTAGTTCCCTGTCATACACCGTGTAGTTCCGCTCGGACTTATTCAGCTTCCTCGAGAAAAAGGCACACGGTCTCCACCCTGACGTATTTCTTCCCGGCTGAAGAAGCACAGCCCCCACCGCTCTGTCTGACGCGTCTGTCTCCACCCTCATGGGCTTCTGTAGGTCCACATGCAGAAGTTGTTCTTCCGAAGCGAAAGCCCTTTTCAGTTCTTCAAAAGCTCTCTCCGCCTCCGCCGTCCAAACAAATTTCTTCTTGCTACTGAGGCAGTCGGTGATGGGCGCCGTCAAGTGTGCAAAATTCTTGATGAACTTCCGATAAAAGTTCCCAAACCCCAGGAATCTTTGCACATCCTTCTTGGTTTTCGGTGTCTTCCATTCCAGCACCGCCTGGACCTTGCCTGGATCCATGGCCAATCCTTGGTCTGACAGGCGGTACCCCAGGAATTCCACCTCCTTGGCATGAAACTGGCACTTCTCCAGTTTCACCCACAGCTGATTGGCTTGCAGCCGGCCCAACACTTCTCTCACGTCCCTCACATGCTGCTCTTCATTTTCCGAATACACCAACACGTCATCCAAAAAGGCCACACAATTCTTGTAGAGCAACGGCCCCAGGACGTGGTTGATGAAAGCTTGAAAACATGCGGAGCCGGCTTGGAGACCGAAGGGCATTACGAGGTATTCAAATGCTCCCAAAGGGGTGAACATGGTGGTCTTCCATTCATCCCCCTTCCTTATTCGTATCAGATTATACGCCCCCCGCAGGTCCAGTTTTGTAAAAATCTTCCCCTTCCTCACCCTGGTCAGAATGTCATCAATTCGGGGCATAGGAAAGGCCAGGGGTTCCGACACGGCGTTCAGGGCCCTGAAATCCACTACAAGTCTCGGCTTATCTGTGTTTTTTTTGTCCACAAAAAACACTGGGCTGCCCCCCACCGCTCGGGACTCTCTGATGAAACCCCTCTTCAGGTTTTTGTCAATGAACTCCCTCAGCTCCTGCATCTCCCTGTCTGACATGGCGTACAGCTTGCCCACTGGGAGTTGAGCCCCCGGGAGTAGGTTGATTTGACAGTCAAAGGGTCTATGCGGCGGCAGTTTGTCCGCTTCTCTTTCGCTGAATACGTTGCTCAGATCTGCATATTGCGGAGGCACCTCCCCTTGCTTCATTACCTCCATCCCAGCTAAGGTGATCTTGGCTCCCCCTGGATCCTTCCCCTGCTTGCAGTGTTCCAGGCAATGCGCCGACCCAAAGGAGACCACCCTCTGGTGCCATCCCACTAGAGGATCGTGAAGTGCCAGCCAGCTCATCCCCAAAATAATGGGAGCTCCTCCCAATGTGGCCACATTAAACGCTATCCTCTCGGTGTGTCTTGCCACCCTCATTATCATGGGAACAGTCTGTTGGTTCACTTCTCCTCCCAACAGCTCTCTGCCGTCAATCGTGGTTACCTGCAGGGGTTTACTTAAGGGGAGGGTTTGTATCTGGTGCTCAGCTGCGAACTCCTTACTCATGAAATTACAGGAGCTGCCTGAATCCAGCAGGGCTTTGATCTGTAGGGGGTGTCCATTTGGCAGCTCTAGCAACACCTCTATCACTAGAGCAGGCCTGGGAGGTTCTGGTGCGGGCACTCTCACTGCTTTTGAGCCTGGCTGCTGTGCCCCGACGGCAGCCAGGCGTTGGCTTTTACCTGCTCTGTGCTTTCCTCCTCCTCTCCCCCAACAGCTCCTGCCATGCCTTGCCATTCCTTTCTCCGTGGACAGACTCTGGCAAAGTGTCCTGGCTGTTGGCAGAGATAGCATTTTTTCCCGCCCTTTCCCTCTTTCTTCCGCCCTTCACCGATGTTTGAAACTGTGCGCGCACGCGCTGTTCCCACTTCCATCGGCTCTGCCGGCGGGAAAGGCTGCTCTGGAATGTCTGGAATGCGGAGCTCCCTCCAACGTTCTCCTTTCCCCTCCCGCTTCTCCAAAGCCCTCGCCTCCTGGCGCGCTCCAATGGCTAGCGCGGCTTTAGTCAGCTGGTCCATAGACTCTGCTCTGGGGTTCCGGGAAAGTTCATCTTTCAAGGACGAAGACAGACCCTCTTCAAAAAGCATTTGAATGGGCTCAGAAGCCAAGTCCCACCCCAATCGATGAATCAACATAGTGAACTCAGTCCAGTACTCACGGACAGTCCGGTTTCCCTGTTTGCAAGCCATTAACTGCCTTCGCACTCCTCCCTGCTCAATGTCACTGGAAAACATCAGGTCCATGGCACGAAAAAACTTCATCGCGTCCTTTAGGATCTCATTATTTGCTGCCATCAAGGGTCTAACCCAGTCCTTCGCCCCTGATTCGAGGTGGCTAATTACAAAAGCCACTCGCGATTCCTCATCAGGGAAGTCATCGAATTGCAGATTGAGAGCATATTGCATCTCTGTCCTAAAGGCATGGTAGTTCCTGGGGTCCCCCCCAAATTTCTGCACCAATCCTGGCATCTTTCTGTTGAGTGGGGTGGCTTTCTCCCTCCCCCTCTCTGCATCCTGAGCCCTCCTTTCTTCCAGCCTCGCCGTCTGCAAGGCAAGCTGGATTTCCAACGTCCTATACCTTTCCTCCAGGCTTGGACCTCCAGCTGCCCCTCCGGTTCCTGCTGGTTCGCTCATGATGCCTCTCCCTGGCACAAGCTAGCTGTCGATGACTTTCGGATTGCTGTGATGGGATGAAGAGCTGCTTGTGTGTAAATTGCAATCCCTCAGAGTTTGAACCGCTTCTCAAACCTCTGCCTGTGACGGAGCCCCTCCAGCATGGCTGCGTCAGTCGCTAGCAGAATCCGAAAGTGGCTGCTTTCGGAAACGTTTCCAACATAAAAGCTCCTTAACGGAAACACGTCTTCTGGACTCTCTGCGTGACAGTTTCCGCCGAGGAACGGGTGTTCCTATAGGGGGCCCTGAGACTTCCCCACTGTTTTCACTGGAAGCATCTCTGAGCCATTCCTCCGACTCCCCTTCCCTTGACGTTCCTGTTCGCCCCCTACTGGTTCCCTCTTCAGGTGTCAAGTCTCTCTCTACCTCAGAGAGCCTTGGCACCTCCTGTCCTGCCGATGGCAGTTCCCTGACACGGGGCTTAGGGATTTTTTCAAAAAAATATTTTTCTGCCGTTTAAGGTGTCGAGGTCTGATTTCTTGTCCAGTGATAAAAAGCCTTCTGTTTCGACCGCCAAACCTTTCGGGGGAGCGTTTGCAACCGTTGGCTACCATTTTTGAGTGAATAGCCGAAAGTCAGATTTTTTCTGAAATTGTGACCCCATGGCTTAGGGATTTTTTTTAAAAAAATATTTTTCTGCCGGTTAAGTTGTCGAGGGCTGATTTCTTGTCCCGTGATAAAAAGCCTTCTGTTTCGACCGCCAAACCTTTCAGGGGAGCATTTGCAACCGTTGGGCACCATTTATGAGTGAATTGCCGAAAGTCAATTTTTTTCTGAAATTGTGACCCCGGGGTTAGGGATTTTTTCAAAAAAATATTTTTCTGCCGGTTAAGTTGTCGAGGGCTGATTTCTTTTCCTGTGATAAAAAGCCTTCTGTTTCGACCGCCAAACCTCTCAGGGGAGCATTTGCAACCGTTGGGGACCATTTTTGAGTGAATTGCCGAATGTCAGATTTTTTCTGAAATTGTGAACCCGGGGCTTAGGGATTTTTTCAAAAAAATATTTTTCTGCCGTTTAAGGTGTCGAGGTCTGATTTCTTGTCCAGTGATAAAAAGCCTTCTGTTTCGACCATCAAACCTTTCGGGGGAGCGTTTGCAACCGTTGGGGACCATTTTTGAGTGAATTCCCGAAAGTCTGATATTTTCTGAAATTGTGAACCCGGGGCTTAGGGATTTTTTCAAAAAAATACTTTTCTGCCGGTTAAGTTGTCGAGGGCTGATTTCTTGTCCTGTGATAAAAAGCCTTCTGTTTGGACCGCAAAACCTTCAGGGGAGCATTTGCAACCGTTAGGGACCATTTTTGAGTGAATAGCCGAAAGTCAAATTTTTTTCTGAAATTGTGACCCCGGGGTTAGGGATTTTTTCAAAAAAATATTTTTCTGCCGTTTAAGGTGTCGAGGTCTGATTTCTTGTCCAGTGATAAAAAGCCTTCTGTTTCGACCGCCAAACCTTTCGGGGGAGCTTTTGCAACCGTTGGCTACCATTTTTGAGTGAATAGCCGAAAGTCAGATTTTTTCTGAAATTGTGACCCCATGGCTTAGGGATTTTTTTTAAAAAAATATTTTTCTGCCGGTTAAGTTGTCGAGGGCTGATTTCTTGTCCCGTGATAAAAAGCCTTCTGTTTCGACCGCCAAACCTTTCAGGGGAGCATTTGCAACCGTTGGGCACCATTTATGAGTGAATTGCCGAAAGTCAATTTTTTTCTGAAATTGTGACCCCGGGGTTAGGGATTTTTTCAAAAAAATATTTTTCTGCCGGTTAAGTTGTCGAGGGCTGATTTCTTTTCCTGTGATAAAAAGCCTTCTGTTTCGACCGCCAAAACTCTCAGGGGAGCATTTGCAACCGCTGGGGACCATTTTTGAGTGAATTGCCGAAAGTCAGATTTTTTCTGAAATTGTGAACCCGGGGCTTAGGGATTTTTTCAAAAAAATATTTTTCTGCCGTTTAAGGTGTCGAGGTCTGATTTCTTGTCCAGTGATAAGAAGCCTTCTGTTTCGACCGCCAAACCTTTCGGGGGAGCGTTTGCAACCGTTGGGGACCATTTTTGAGTGAATTCCCGAAAGTCTGATATTTTCTGAAATTGTGAACCCGGGGCTTAGGGATTTTTTCAAAAAAATACTTTTCTGCCGGTTAAGTTGTCGAGGGCTGATTTCTTGTCCTGTGATAAAAAGCCTTCTGTTTGGACCGCAAAACCTTCAGGGGAGCATTTGCAACCGTTAGGGACCATTTTTGAGTGAACTGCCGAAAGTCAATTTTTTTTTCTGCCGGATAAGTTGTCGAGGGATGTTTTCTTGTCGTGTGATAAAAAGCCTTCTGTTTCGACCGCCAAACCTTTCGGGGGAGCGTTTGCAACCGTTGGGGACCATTTTTGAGTGAATTGACGAAAGTCAGATTTTTTGGCTAATTACAAAAGCCACTCGCGATTCCTCATCAGGGAAGTCATCGAATTGCAGATTGAGAGCATATTGCATCTCTGTCCTAAAGGCATGGTAGTTCCTGGGGTCCCCCCCAAATTTCTGCACCAATCCTGGCATCTTTCTGTTGAGTGGGGTGGCTTTCTCCCTCCCCCTCTCTGCATCCTGAGCCCTCCTTTCTTCCAGCCTCGCCGTCTGCAAGGCAAGCTGGATTTCCAACGTCCTATACCTTTCCTCCAGGCTTGGACCTCCAGCTGCCCCTCCGGTTCCTGCTGGTTCGCTCATGATGCCTCTCCCTGGCACAAGCTAGCTGTCGATGACTTTCGGATTGCTGTGATGGGATGAAGAGCTGCTTGTGTGTAAATTGCAATCCCTCAGAGTTTGAACCGCTTCTCAAACCTCTGCCTGTGACGGAGCCCCTCCAGCATGGCTGCGTCAGTCGCTAGCAGAATCCGAAAGTGGCTGCTTTCGGAAACGTTTCCAACATAAAAGCTCCTTAACGGAAACACGTCTTCTGGACTCTCTGCGTGACAGTTTCCGCCGAGGAACGGGTGTTCCTATAGGGGGCCCTGAGACTTCCCCACTGTTTTCACTGTTTTCACTGGAAGCATCTCTGAGCCATTCCTCCGACTCCCCTTCCCTTGACGTTCCTGTTCGCCCCCTACTGGTTCCCTCTTCAGGTGTCAAGTCTCTCTCTACCTCAGAGAGCCTTGGCACCTCCTGTCCTGCCGATGGCAGTTCCCTGACACGGGGCTTAGGGATTTTTTCAAAAAAATATTTTTCTGCCGTTTAAGGTGTCGAGGTCTGATTTCTTGTCCAGTGATAAAAAGCCTTCTGTTTCGACCGCCAAACCTTTCGGGGGAGCGTTTGCAACCGTTGGCTACCATTTTTGAGTGAATAGCCGAAAGTCAGATTTTTTCTGAAATTGTGACCCCATGGCTTAGGGATTTTTTTTAAAAAAATATTTTTCTGCCGGTTAAGTTGTCGAGGGCTGATTTCTTGTCCCGTGATAAAAAGCCTTCTGTTTCGACCGCCAAACCTTTCAGGGGAGCATTTGCAACCGTTGGGCACCATTTATGAGTGAATTGCCGAAAGTCAATTTTTTTCTGAAATTGTGACCCCGGGGTTAGGGATTTTTTCAAAAAAATATTTTTCTGCCGGTTAAGTTGTCGAGGGCTGATTTCTTTTCCTGTGATAAAAAGCCTTCTGTTTCGACCGCCAAACCTCTCAGGGGAGCATTTGCAACCGTTGGGGACCATTTTTGAGTGAATTGCCGAATGTCAGATTTTTTCTGAAATTGTGAACCCGGGGCTTAGGGATTTTTTCAAAAAAATATTTTTCTGCCGTTTAAGGTGTCGAGGTCTGATTTCTTGTCCAGTGATAAAAAGCCTTCTGTTTCGACCATCAAACCTTTCGGGGGAGCGTTTGCAACCGTTGGGGACCATTTTTGAGTGAATTCCCGAAAGTCTGATATTTTCTGAAATTGTGAACCCGGGGCTTAGGGATTTTTTCAAAAAAATACTTTTCTGCCGGTTAAGTTGTCGAGGGCTGATTTCTTGTCCTGTGATAAAAAGCCTTCTGTTTGGACCGCAAAACCTTCAGGGGAGCATTTGCAACCGTTAGGGACCATTTTTGAGTGAATAGCCGAAAGTCAAATTTTTTTCTGAAATTGTGACCCCGGGGTTAGGGATTTTTTCAAAAAAATATTTTTCTGCCGTTTAAGGTGTCGAGGTCTGATTTCTTGTCCAGTGATAAAAAGCCTTCTGTTTCGACCGCCAAACCTTTCGGGGGAGCTTTTGCAACCGTTGGCTACCATTTTTGAGTGAATAGCCGAAAGTCAGATTTTTTCTGAAATTGTGACCCCATGGCTTAGGGATTTTTTTTAAAAAAATATTTTTCTGCCGGTTAAGTTGTCGAGGGCTGATTTCTTGTCCCGTGATAAAAAGCCTTCTGTTTCGACCGCCAAACCTTTCAGGGGAGCATTTGCAACCGTTGGGCACCATTTATGAGTGAATTGCCGAAAGTCAATTTTTTTCTGAAATTGTGACCCCGGGGTTAGGGATTTTTTCAAAAAAATATTTTTCTGCCGGTTAAGTTGTCGAGGGCTGATTTCTTTTCCTGTGATAAAAAGCCTTCTGTTTCGACCGCCAAAACTCTCAGGGGAGCATTTGCAACCGCTGGGGACCATTTTTGAGTGAATTGCCGAAAGTCAGATTTTTTCTGAAATTGTGAACCCGGGGCTTAGGGATTTTTTCAAAAAAATATTTTTCTGCCGTTTAAGGTGTCGAGGTCTGATTTCTTGTCCAGTGATAAGAAGCCTTCTGTTTCGACCGCCAAACCTTTCGGGGGAGCGTTTGCAACCGTTGGGGACCATTTTTGAGTGAATTCCCGAAAGTCTGATATTTTCTGAAATTGTGAACCCGGGGCTTAGGGATTTTTTCAAAAAAATACTTTTCTGCCGGTTAAGTTGTCGAGGGCTGATTTCTTGTCCTGTGATAAAAAGCCTTCTGTTTGGACCGCAAAACCTTCAGGGGAGCATTTGCAACCGTTAGGGACCATTTTTGAGTGAACTGCCGAAAGTCAATTTTTTTTTCTGCCGGATAAGTTGTCGAGGGATGTTTTCTTGTCGTGTGATAAAAAGCCTTCTGTTTCGACCGCCAAACCTTTCGGGGGAGCGTTTGCAACCGTTGGGGACCATTTTTGAGTGAATTGACGAAAGTCAGATTTTTTCTGAAATTGTGACCTTGGGGCTTAGGGATTTTTTCAAAAGAATCTTCTTCCGCCGCTTAAGTTGTCGAGGTCTGATTTCTTGTCCTTTGATAAAAAGCCTTCTGTTTCGACCGCCAAACCTCTCAGGGGGAGCATTTGCAACCGTTGGGCACGATTTTTGAGTGAATTCCCGAAAGTCAGATATTTTCTGAAATTGTGAACCCGGGGCTTAGGGATTTTTTCAAAAAAATACTTTTCTGCCTGTTAAGTTGTCGAGGGCTGATTTCTTGTCCTGTGATAAAAAGCCTTCTGTTTCGACCGCTAAACCTTTCAGGGGAGCATTTGCAACCGTTGGAAACCATTTTTGAGTGAATTGCCAAAAGTCAGATTTTTTCTGAAATTGTGACCCCGGGGCTTAGGGTTTTTTTCAAAAAAATATTTTTCTGCCGGTTAAGTTGTCGAGGGCTGATTTCTTGTCCTGTGATAAAAAGCCTTCTGTTTCGACCGCCAAACCTCTCAGGGGAGCATTTGTCACTGTTTGGAACCATTTTTGAGTGAATTCCCGAAAGTCAATTTTTTTCTGAAATTGTGACCCCGGGGCTTAGGGATTTTTTCAAAAAAATATTTTCCTGCCGGTTAAGTTGTCGAGGTCTGATTTCTTGTCCTGTGATAAAAAGCCTTCTGTTTCGACCGCCAAACCTCTCAGGGGAGGGTTTGCAACCGTTGGGGATCATTTTTGAGTGAATTGCCGAAAGTCAGATTTTTTTCTGCCGCATACGTTTTCGAGGGATGATTTCTTAACCTGTGATAAAAAGCTTTCTGTTTCGACTGCCAAACCTTTCAGGGGAGCATTTGCAACCGTTGGGCACGATTTTTGAGTGAATTGCCAAAAGTCAGATTTTTTCTGAAATTGTGACCCCGGGGCTTAGGGATTTTTTCAAAAAAATATTTTTCTGCCGGTTAAGTTGTCGAGGGCTGATTTCTTGTCCTGTGATAAAAAGCCTTCTGTTTCGACCGCCAAACCTTTCAGGGGAGCATTTGCAACCGTTGGGGACCATTTTTCAGGGAATTGCCGAAAGTCAGATTTTTTTCTGAAGTTGTCGAGGGATGATTTCTTGTCCTGTGATAAAAAGCCTTCCGTTTTGACCGCCAATCTTTTCAGGGGAGCATTTGCAACCGTTGGGCACCATTTTTGAGTGAATTTCCGAAAGTCAGATTTTTTCTGAAATTGTGACCCCAGGGCTTAGGGATTTTTTCAAAAAAATATTTTTCTACCGGTTAAGTTGTCGAGGGCTGATTTCTTGTCCTGTGATAAAAAGCCTTCTGTTTCGACCGCCAAACATCTCAGGGGAGCATTTGCAACCGTTGGGCACGATTTTTTAGTGAATTTCCGAAAGTCAGATATTTTCTGAAATTGTGACCCCGGGGCTTAGGGATTTTTTGAAAAAAATATTTTTCTGCCGGTTAAGTTGTCGAGGGCTGATTTCTTGTCCTGTGATAAAAAGCCTTCTGTTTCGACCGCCAAACCTTTCAGGGGAGCATTTGCAACCGTTGGGGACCATTTTTCAGGGAATTGCCGAAAGTCAGATTTTTTTCTGAAGTTGTCGAGGGATGATTTCTTGTCCTGTGATAAAAAGCCTTCCGTTTTGACCGCCAATCTTTTCAGGGGAGCATTTGCAACCGTTGGGCACCATTTTTGAGTGAATTTCCGAAAGTCAGATTTTTTCTGAAATTGTGACCCCAGGGCTTAGGGATTTTTTCAAAAAAATATTTTTCTACCGGTTAAGTTGTCGAGGGCTGATTTCTTGTCCTGTGATAAAAAGCCTTCTGTTTCGACCGCCAAACATCTCAGGGGAGCATTTGCAACCGTTGGGCACGATTTTTTAGTGAATTTCCGAAAGTCAGATATTTTCTGAAATTGTGACCCCGGGGCTTAGGGATTTTTTGAAAAAAATATTTTTCTGCCGGTTAAGTTGTCGAGGGCTGATTTCTTGTCCTGTGATAAAAAGCCTTCTGTTTCGACCGCCAAACCTCTCAGGGGAGCATTTGTCACTGTTTGGAACCATTTTTGAGTGAATTCCCGAAAGTCAATTTTTTTCTGAAATTGTGACCCCGGGGCTTAGGGATTTTTTCAAAAAAATATTTTTCTGCCGGTTAAGTTGTCGAGGGCTGATTTCTTGTCCTGTGATAAAAAGCCATCTGTTTCGACCGCCAAACCTCTCAGGGGAGCATTTGTCACTGTTTGGAACCATTTTTGAGTGAATTCCCGAAAGTCATTTTTTTTCTGAAATTGTGACCCCGGGGCTTAGGGATTTTTTCAAAAAAATATTTTTTTGCCGGTTAAGTTGTTGAGGGCTGATTTCTTGTCTTGTGATAAAAAGCCTTCTGTTTCGACCGCCAAACATTTCAGGGGAGCATTTGTAACCGTTGGGGACCATTTTTGAGTGAATTGCCGAAAGTCAGATTTTTTTCTGAAATTGTGACCCCGGTGCTTAGGGATTTTTTCAAAAAAATATTTTCCTGCCGGTTAAGTTGTCGATGTCTGATTTCTTGTCCTGTGATAAAAAGCCTTCTGTTTTGACCGCCAAACCTTTCAGGGGAGCGTTTGCAACCGTTGGGGATCATTTTTGAGTGAATTGCCGAAAGTCAGTTTTTTTTCTGCCGCATACGTTTTCGAGGGATGATTTCTTAACCTGTGATAAAAAGCTTTCTGTTTCGACCGCCAAACCTTTCAGGGGAGCATTTGCAACCGTTGGACACGATTTTTGAGTGAATTGCCAAAAGTCAGATTTTTTCTGAAATTGTGACCCCGGGGTTAGGGATTTTTTCAAAAAAATATTTTTCTGCCGTTTAAGTTGTCGAGGGCTGATTTCTTGTCCTGTGATAAAAAGCCTTCTGTTTGGACCGCCAAACCTTTCAGGGGAGCTTTTGCAACCGTTGGGGACCATTTTTCAGGGAATTGCCGAAAGTCAGATTTTTTTCTGAAATTGTGACCCCGGCGCTTAGGGATTTTTTCTAAAAAATATTTTTCTGCCGGTTAAGTTGTCGAGGTCTGATTTCTTGTCCTGTGATAAAAAGCCTTCTGTTTCGTCCGCCAAACCTTTCAGGGGAGCGTTTGCAACCGTTGGGGATCATTTTTGAGTGAATTGCCGAAAGTCAGATTTTTTTCTGCCAGATAAGTTGTCGAGGGATGATTTCTTTTCCTGTGATAAAAAGCCTTCTGTTTCGACCGGCAAACCTCTCAGGGGAGCATTTGCAACCGTTGGGGACCATTTTTGAGTGAATTGCCGAAAGTCAGATTTTTTCTGAAATTGTGAACCCGGGGCTTAGGGATTTTTTCAAAAAAATATTTTTCTGCCGGTTAAGTTGTTGAGGGCTGATTTCTTGTCTTGTGATAAAAAGCCTTCTGTTTCGACCGCCAAACATTTCAGGGGAGCATTTGTAACCGTTGGGGACCATTTTTGAGTGAATTGCCGAAAGTCAGATTTTTTTCTGAAATTGTGACCCCGGGGCTTAGGGATTTTTTCAAAAAAATATTTTCCTGCCGGTTAAGTTGTCGATGTCTGATTTCTTGTCCTGTGATAAAAAGCCTTCTGTTTTGACCGCCAAACCTTTCAGGGGAGCGTTTGCAACCGTTGGGGATCATTTTTGAGTGAATTGCCGAAAGTCAGTTTTTTTTCTGCCGCATACGTTTTCGAGGGATGATTTCTTAACCTGTGATAAAAAACTTTCTGTTTCGACCGCCAAACCTTTCAGGGGAGCATTTGCAACCGTTGGACACGATTTTTGAGTGAATTGCCAAAAGTCAGATTTTTTCTGAAATTGTGACCCCGGGGTTAGGGATTTTTTCAAAAAAATATTTTTCTGCCGGTTAAGTTGTCGAGGGCTGATTTCTTGTCCTGTGATAAAAAGCCTTCTGTTTGGACCGCCAAACCTTTCAGGGGAGCTTTTGCAACCGTTGGGGACCATTTTTCAGGGAATTGCCGAAAGTCAGATTTTTTTCTGAAATTGTGACCCCGGCGCTTAGGGATTTTTTCAAAAAAATATTTTTCTGCCGGTTAAGTTGTCGAGGTCTGATTTCTTGTCCTGTGATAAAAAGCCTTCTGTTTCGTCCGCCAAACCTTTCAGGGGAGCGTTTGCAACCGTTGGGGATCATTTTTGAGTGAATTGCCGAAAGTCAGATTTTTTTCTGCCGGATAAGTTGTCGAGGGATGATTTCTTTTCCTGTGATAAAAAGCCTTCTGTTTCGACCGGCAAACCTCTCAGGGGAGCATTTGCAACCGTTGGGGACCATTTTTGAGTGAATTGCCGAAAGTCAGCTTTTTCTGAAATTGTGAACCCGGGGCTTAGGGATTTTTTCAAAAAAATATTTTTCTGCCGTTTAAGGTGTCGAGGTCTGATTTCTTGTCCAGTGATAAAAAGCCTTCTGTTTCGACCGCCAAACCTTTCGGGGGAGCGTTTGCAACCGTTGGCTACCATTTTTGAGTGAATAGCCGAAAGTCAGATTTTTTCTGAAATTGTGACCCCATGGCTTAGGGATTTTTTTTAAAAAAATATTTTTCTGCCGGTTAAGTTGTCGAGGGCTGATTTCTTGTCCCGTGATAAAAAGCCTTCTGTTTCGACCGCCAAACCTTTCAGGGGAGCATTTGCAACCGTTGGGCACCATTTATGAGTGAATTGCCGAAAGTCAATTTTTTTCTGAAATTGTGACCCCGGGGTTAGGGATTTTTTCAAAAAAATATTTTTCTGCCGGTTAAGTTGTCGAGGGCTGATTTCTTTTCCTGTGATAAAAAGCCTTCTGTTTCGAACGCCAAACCTCTCAGGGGAGCATTTGCAACCGTTGGGGACCATTTTTGAGTGAATTGCCGAATGTCAGATTTTTTCTGAAATTGTGAACCCGGGGCTTAGGGATTTTTTCAAAAAAATATTTTTCTGCCGTTTAAGGTGTCGAGGTCTGATTTCTTGTCCAGTGATAAAAAGCCTTCTGTTTCGACCATCAAACCTTTCGGGGGAGCGTTTGCAACCGTTGGGGACCATTTTTGAGTGAATTCCCGAAAGTCTGATATTTTCTGAAATTGTGAACCCGGGGCTTAGGGATTTTTTCAAAAAAATACTTTTCTGCCGGTTAAGTTGTCGAGGGCTGATTTCTTGTCCTGTGATAAAAAGCCTTCTGTTTGGACCGCAAAACCTTCCGGGGAGCATTTGCAACCGTTAGGGACCATTTTTGAGTGAATAGCCGAAAGTCAAATTTTTTTCTGAAATTGTGACCCCGGGGTTAGGGATTTTTTCAAAAAAATATTTTTCTGCCGTTTAAGGTGTCGAGGTCTGATTTCTTGTCCAGTGATAAAAAGCCTTCTGTTTCGACCGCCAAACCTTTCGGGGGAGCTTTTGCAACCGTTGGCTACCATTTTTGAGTGAATAGCCGAAAGTCAGATTTTTTCTGAAATTGTGACCCCATGGCTTAGGGATTTTTTTTAAAAAAATATTTTTCTGCCGGTTAAGTTGTCGAGGGCTGATTTCTTGTCCCGTGATAAAAAGCCTTCTGTTTCGACCGCCAAACCTTTCAGGGGAGCATTTGCAACCGTTGGGCACCATTTATGAGTGAATTGCCGAAAGTCAATTTTTTTCTGAAATTGTGACCCCGGGGTTAGGGATTTTTTCAAAAAAATATTTTTCTGCCGGTTAAGTTGTCGAGGGCTGATTTCTTTTCCTGTGATAAAAAGCCTTCTGTTTCGACCGCCAAACCTCTCAGGGGAGCATTTGCAACCGCTGGGGACCATTTTTGAGTGAATTGCCGAAAGTCAGATTTTTTCTGAAATTGTGAACCCGGGGCTTAGGGATTTTTTCAAAAAAATATTTTTCTGCCGTTTAAGGTGTCGAGGTCTGATTTCTTGTCCAGTGATAAGAAGCCTTCTGTTTCGACCGCCAAACCTTTCGGGGGAGCGTTTGCAACCGTTGGGGACCATTTTTGAGTGAATTCCCGAAAGTCTGATATTTTCTGAAATTGTGAACCCGGGGCTTAGGGATTTTTTCAAAAAAATACTTTTCTGCCGGTTAAGTTGTCGAGGGCTGATTTCTTGTCCTGTGATAAAAAGCCTTCTGTTTGGACCGCAAAACCTTCAGGGGAGCATTTGCAACCGTTAGGGACCATTTTTGAGTGAACTGCCGAAAGTCAATTTTTTTTTCTGCCGGATAAGTTGTCGAGGGATGTTTTCTTGTCGTGTGATAAAAAGCCTTCTGTTTCGACCGCCAAACCTTTCGGGGGAGCGTTTGCAACCGTTGGGGACCATTTTTGAGTGAATTGACGAAAGTCAGATTTTTTCTGAAATTGTGACCTTGGGGCTTAGGGATTTTTTCAAAAGAATCTTCTTCCGCCGCTTAAGTTGTCGAGGTCTGATTTCTTGTCCTTTGATAAAAAGCCTTCTGTTTCGACCGCCAAACCTCTCAGGGGGAGCATTTGCAACCGTTGGGCACGATTTTTGAGTGAATTCCCGAAAGTCAGATATTTTCTGAAATTGTGAACCCGGGGCTTAGGGATTTTTTCAAAAAAATACTTTTCTGCCTGTTAAGTTGTCGAGGGCTGATTTCTTGTCCTGTGATAAAAAGCCTTCTGTTTCGACCGCCAAACCTTTCAGGGGAGCATTTGCAACCGTTGGAAACCATTTTTGAGTGAATTGCCAAAAGTCAGATTTTTTCTGAAATTGTGACCCCGGGGCTTAGGGTTTTTTTCAAAAAAATATTTTTCTGCCGGTTAAGTTGTCGAGGGCTGATTTCTTGTCCTGTGATAAAAAGCCTTCTGTTTCGACCGCCAAACCTCTCAGGGGAGCATTTGTCACTGTTTGGAACCATTTTTGAGTGAATTCCCGAAAGTCAATTTTTTTCTGAAATTGTGACCCCGGGGCTTAGGGATTTTTTCAAAAAAATATTTTCCTGCCGGTTAAGTTGTCGAGGTCTGATTTCTTGTCCTGTGATAAAAAGCCTTCTGTTTCGACCGCCAAACCTCTCAGGGGAGGGTTTGCAACCGTTGGGGATCATTTTTGAGTGAATTGCCGAAAGTCAGATTTTTTTCTGCCGCATACGTTTTCGAGGGATGATTTCTTAACCTGTGATAAAAAGCTTTCTGTTTCGACTGCCAAACCTTTCAGGGGAGCATTTGCAACCGTTGGGCACGATTTTTGAGTGAATTGCCAAAAGTCAGATTTTTTCTGAAATTGTGACCCCGGGGCTTAGGGATTTTTTCAAAAAAATATTTTTCTGCCGGTTAAGTTGTCGAGGGCTGATTTCTTGTCCTGTGATAAAAAGCCTTCTGTTTCGACCGCCAAACCTTTCAGGGGAGCATTTGCAACCATTGGGGACCATTTTTCAGGGAATTGCCGAAAGTCAGATTTTTTTCTGAAGTTGTCGAGGGATGATTTCTTGTCCTGTGATAAAAAGCCTTCCGTTTTGACCGCCAATCTTTTCAGGGGAGCATTTGCAACCGTTGGGCACCATTTTTGAGTGAATTTCCGAAAGTCAGATTTTTTCTGAAATTGTGACCCCAGGGCTTAGGGATTTTTTCAAAAAAATATTTTTCTACCGGTTAAGTTGTCGAGGGCTGATTTCTTGTCCTGTGATAAAAAGCCTTCTGTTTCGACCGCCAAACATCTCAGGGGAGCATTTGCAACCGTTGGGCACGATTTTTTAGTGAATTCCCGAAAGTCAGATATTTTCTGAAATTGTGACCCCGGGGCTTAGGGATTTTTTGAAAAAAATATTTTTCTGCCGGTTAAGTTGTCGAGGGCTGATTTCTTGTCCTGTGATAAAAAGCCTTCTGTTTCGACCGCCAAACCTCTCAGGGGAGCATTTGTCACTGTTTGGAACCATTTTTGAGTGAATTCCCGAAAGTCAATTTTTTTCTGAAATTGTGACCCCGGGGCTTAGGGATTTTTTCAAAAAAATATTTTTCTGCCGGTTAAGTTGTCGAGGGCTGATTTCTTGTCCTGTGATAAAAAGCCTTCTGTTTTGACCGCCAAACCTTTCAGGGGAGCGTTTGCAACCGTTGGGGATCATTTTTGAGTGAATTGCCGAAAGTCAGTTTTTTTTCTGCCGCATACGTTTTCGAGGGATGATTTCTTAACCTGTGATAAAAAGCTTTCTGTTTCGACCGCCAAACCTTTCAGGGGAGCATTTGCAACCGTTGGACACGATT
This sequence comes from Podarcis tiliguerta, assembly GCF_965153285.1. Lineage (NCBI taxonomy): Eukaryota > Metazoa > Chordata > Lepidosauria > Squamata > Lacertidae > Podarcis > Podarcis tiliguerta. The sequence continues at coordinate 16,037 of NW_028148688.1, forward strand.
TTTGAGTGAATTGCCAAAAGTCAGATTTTTTCTGAAATTGTGACCCCGGGGTTAGGGATTTTTTCAAAAAAATATTTTTCTGCCGTTTAAGTTGTCGAGGGCTGATTTCTTGTCCTGTGATAAAAAGCCTTCTGTTTGGACCGCCAAACATTTCAGGGGAGCTTTTGCAACCGTTGGGGACCATTTTTCAGGGAATTGCCGAAAGTCAGATTTTTTTCTGAAATTGTGACCCCGGCGCTTAGGGATTTTTTCAAAAAAATATTTTTCTGCCGGTTAAGTTGTCGAGGTCTGATTTCTTGTCCTGTGATAAAAAGCCTTCTGTTTCGTCCGCCAAACCTTTCAGGGGAGCGTTTGCAACCGTTGGGGATCATTTTTGAGTGAATTGCCGAAAGTCAGATTTTTTTCTGCCAGATAAGTTGTCGAGGGATGATTTCTTTTCCTGTGATAAAAAGCCTTCTGTTTCGACCGGCAAACCTCTCAGGGGAGCATTTGCAACCGTTGGGGACCATTTTTGAGTGAATTGCCGAAAGTCAGATTTTTTCTGAAATTGTGACCTTGGGGCTTAGGGATTTTTTCAAAAGAATCTTCTTCCGCCGCTTAAGTTGTCGAGGTCTGATTTCTTGTCCTTTGATAAAAAGCCTTCTGTTTCGACCGCCAAACCTCTCAGGGGGAGCATTTGCAACCGTTGGGCACGATTTTTGAGTGAATTCCCGAAAGTCAGATATTTTCTGAAATTGTGAACCCGGGGCTTAGGGATTTTTTCAAAAAAATACTTTTCTGCCTGTTAAGTTGTCGAGGGCTGATTTCTTGTCCTGTGATAAAAAGCCTTCTGTTTCGACCGCCAAACCTTTCAGGGGAGCATTTGCAACCGTTGGAAACCATTTTTGAGTGAATTGCCAAAAGTCAGATTTTTTCTGAAATTGTGACCCCGGGGCTTAGGGTTTTTTTCAAAAAAATATTTTTCTGCCGGTTAAGTTGTCGAGGGCTGATTTCTTGTCCTGTGATAAAAAGCCTTCTGTTTCGACCGCCAAACCTCTCAGGGGAGCATTTGTCACTGTTTGGAACCATTTTTGAGTGAATTCCCGAAAGTCAATTTTTTTCTGAAATTGTGACCCCGGGGCTTAGGGATTTTTTCAAAAAAATATTTTCCTGCCGGTTAAGTTGTCGAGGTCTGATTTCTTGTCCTGTGATAAAAAGCCTTCTGTTTCGACCGCCAAACCTCTCAGGGGAGGGTTTGCAACCGTTGGGGATCATTTTTGAGTGAATTGCCGAAAGTCAGATTTTTTTCTGCCGCATACGTTTTCGAGGGATGATTTCTTAACCTGTGATAAAAAGCTTTCTGTTTCGACTGCCAAACCTTTCAGGGGAGCATTTGCAACCGTTGGGCACGATTTTTGAGTGAATTGCCAAAAGTCAGATTTTTTCTGAAATTGTGACCCCGGGGCTTAGGGATTTTTTCAAAAAAATATTTTTCTGCCGGTTAAGTTGTCGAGGGCTGATTTCTTGTCCTGTGATAAAAAGCCTTCTGTTTCGACCGCCAAACCTTTCAGGGGAGCATTTGCAACCATTGGGGACCATTTTTCAGGGAATTGCCGAAAGTCAGATTTTTTTCTGAAGTTGTCGAGGGATGATTTCTTGTCCTGTGATAAAAAGCCTTCCGTTTTGACCGCCAATCTTTTCAGGGGAGCATTTGCAACCGTTGGGCACCATTTTTGAGTGAATTTCCGAAAGTCAGATTTTTTCTGAAATTGTGACCCCAGGGCTTAGGGATTTTTTCAAAAAAATATTTTTCTACCGGTTAAGTTGTCGAGGGCTGATTTCTTGTCCTGTGATAAAAAGCCTTCTGTTTCGACCGCCAAACATCTCAGGGGAGCATTTGCAACCGTTGGGCACGATTTTTTAGTGAATTCCCGAAAGTCAGATATTTTCTGAAATTGTGACCCCGGGGCTTAGGGATTTTTTGAAAAAAATATTTTTCTGCCGGTTAAGTTGTCGAGGGCTGATTTCTTGTCCTGTGATAAAAAGCCTTCTGTTTCGACCGCCAAACCTCTCAGGGGAGCATTTGTCACTGTTTGGAACCATTTTTGAGTGAATTCCCGAAAGTCAATTTTTTTCTGAAATTGTGACCCCGGGGCTTAGGGATTTTTTCAAAAAAATATTTTTCTGCCGGTTAAGTTGTCGAGGGCTGATTTCTTGTCCTGTGATAAAAAGCCTTCTGTTTTGACCGCCAAACCTTTCAGGGGAGCGTTTGCAACCGTTGGGGATCATTTTTGAGTGAATTGCCGAAAGTCAGTTTTTTTTCTGCCGCATACGTTTTCGAGGGATGATTTCTTAACCTGTGATAAAAAGCTTTCTGTTTCGACCGCCAAACCTTTCAGGGGAGCATTTGCAACCGTTGGACACGATTTTTGAGTGAATTGCCAAAAGTCAGATTTTTTCTGAAATTGTGACCCCGGGGTTAGGGATTTTTTCAAAAAAATATTTTTCTGCCGTTTAAGTTGTCGAGGGCTGATTTCTTGTCCTGTGATAAAAAGCCTTCTGTTTGGACCGCCAAACATTTCAGGGGAGCTTTTGCAACCGTTGGGGACCATTTTTCAGGGAATTGCCGAAAGTCAGATTTTTTTCTGAAATTGTGACCCCGGCGCTTAGGGATTTTTTCAAAAAAATATTTTTCTGCCGGTTAAGTTGTCGAGGTCTGATTTCTTGTCCTGTGATAAAAAGCCTTCTGTTTCGTCCGCCAAACCTTTCAGGGGAGCGTTTGCAACCGTTGGGGATCATTTTTGAGTGAATTGCCGAAAGTCAGATTTTTTTCTGCCAGATAAGTTGTCGAGGGATGATTTCTTTTCCTGTGATAAAAAGCCTTCTGTTTCGACCGGCAAACCTCTCAGGGGAGCATTTGCAACCGTTGGGGACCATTTTTGAGTGAATTGCCGAAAGTCAGATTTTTTCTGAAATTGTGAACCCAGGGCTTAGGGATTTTTTCAAAAAAATATTTTTCTGCCGGTTAAGTTGTTGAGGGCTGATTTCTTGTCTTGTGATAAAAGCCTTCTGTTTCGACCGCCAAACATTTCAGGGGAGCATTTGTAACCGTTGGGGACCATTTTTGAGTGAATTGCCGAAAGTCAGATTTTTTTCTGAAATTGTGACCCCGGGGCTTAGGGATTTTTTCAAAAAAATATTTTCCTGCCGGTTAAGTTGTCGATGTCTGATTTCTTGTCCTGTGATAAAAAGCCTTCTGTTTTGACCGCCAAACCTTTCAGGGGAGCGTTTGCAACCGTTGGGGATCATTTTTGAGTGAATTGCCGAAAGTCAGTTTTTTTTCTGCCGCATACGTTTTCGAGGGATGATTTCTTAACCTGTGATAAAAAACTTTCTGTTTCGACCGCCAAACCTTTCAGGGGAGCATTTGCAACCGTTGGACACGATTTTTGAGTGAATTGCCAAAAGTCAGATTTTTTCTGAAATTGTGACCCCGGGGTTAGGGATTTTTTCAAAAAAATATTTTTCTGCCGGTTAAGTTGTCGAGGGCTGATTTCTTGTCCTGTGATAAAAAGCCTTCTGTTTGGACCGCCAAACCTTTCAGGGGAGCTTTTGCAACCGTTGGGGACCATTTTTCAGGGAATTGCCGAAAGTCAGATTTTTTTCTGAAATTGTGACCCCGGCGCTTAGGGATTTTTTCAAAAAAATATTTTTCTGCCGGTTAAGTTGTCGAGGTCTGATTTCTTGTCCTGTGATAAAAAGCCTTCTGTTTCGTCCGCCAAACCTTTCAGGGGAGCGTTTGCAACCGTTGGGGATCATTTTTGAGTGAATTGCCGAAAGTCAGATTTTTTTCTGCCGGATAAGTTGTCGAGGGATGATTTCTTTTCCTGTGATAAAAAGCCTTCTGTTTCGACCGGCAAACCTCTCAGGGGAGCATTTGCAACCGTTGGGGACCATTTTTGAGTGAATTGCCGAAAGTCAGCTTTTTCTGAAATTGTGAACCCGGGGCTTAGGGATTTTTTCAAAAAAATATTTTTCTGCCGTTTAAGGTGTCGAGGTCTGATTTCTTGTCCAGTGATAAAAAGCCTTCTGTTTCGACCGCCAAACCTTTCGGGGGAGCGTTTGCAACCGTTGGCTACCATTTTTGAGTGAATAGCCGAAAGTCAGATTTTTTCTGAAATTGTGACCCCATGGCTTAGGGATTTTTTTAAAAAAAATATTTTTCTGCCGGTTAAGTTGTCGAGGGCTGATTTCTTGTCCCGTGATAAAAAGCCTTCTGTTTCGACCGCCAAACCTTTCAGGGGAGCATTTGCAACCGTTGGGCACCATTTATGAGTGAATTGCCGAAAGTCAATTTTTTTCTGAAATTGTGACCCCGGGGTTAGGGATTTTTTCAAAAAAATATTTTTCTGCCGGTTAAGTTGTCGAGGGCTGATTTCTTTTCCTGTGATAAAAAGCCTTCTGTTTCGACCGCCAAACCTCTCAGGGGAGCATTTGCAACCGTTGGGGACCATTTTTGAGTGAATTGCCGAATGTCAGATTTTTTCTGAAATTGTGAACCCGGGGCTTAGGGATTTTTTCAAAAAAATATTTTTCTGCCGTTTAAGGTGTCGAGGTCTGATTTCTTGTCCAGTGATAAAAAGCCTTCTGTTTCGACCATCAAACCTTTCGGGGGAGCGTTTGCAACCGTTGGGGACCATTTTTGAGTGAATTCCCGAAAGTCTGATATTTTCTGAAATTGTGAACCCGGGGCTTAGGGATTTTTTCAAAAAAATACTTTTCTGCCGGTTAAGTTGTCGAGGGCTGATTTCTTGTCCTGTGATAAAAAGCCTTCTGTTTGGACCGCAAAACCTTCAGGGGAGCATTTGCAACCGTTAGGGACCATTTTTGAGTGAATAGCCGAAAGTCAAATTTTTTTCTGAAATTGTGACCCCGGGGTTAGGGATTTTTTCAAAAAAATATTTTTCTGCCGTTTAAGGTGTCGAGGTCTGATTTCTTGTCCAGTGATAAAAAGCCTTCTGTTTCGACCGCCAAACCTTTCGGGGGAGCTTTTGCAACCGTTGGCTACCATTTTTGAGTGAATAGCCGAAAGTCAGATTTTTTCTGAAATTGTGACCCCATGGCTTAGGGATTTTTTTTAAAAAAATATTTTTCTGCCGGTTAAGTTTTCGAGGGCTGATTTCTTGTCCCGTGATAAAAAGCCTTCTGTTTCGACCGCCAAACCTTTCAGGGGAGCATTTGCAACCGTTGGGCACCATTTATGAGTGAATTGCCGAAAGTCAATTTTTTTCTGAAATTGTGACCCCGGGGTTAGGGATTTTTTCAAAAAAATATTTTTCTGCCGGTTAAGTTGTCGAGGGCTGATTTCTTTTCCTGTGATAAAAAGCCTTCTGTTTCGACCGCCAAACCTCTCAGGGGAGCATTTGCAACCGCTGGGGACCATTTTTGAGTGAATTGCCGAAAGTCAGATTTTTTCTGAAATTGTGAACCCGGGGCTTAGGGATTTTTTCAAAAAAATATTTTTCTGCCGTTTAAGGTGTCGAGGTCTGATTTCTTGTCCAGTGATAAGAAGCCTTCTGTTTCGACCGCCAAACCTTTCGGGGGAGCGTTTGCAACCGTTGGGGACCATTTTTGAGTGAATTCCCGAAAGTCTGATATTTTCTGAAATTGTGAACCCGGGGCTTAGGGATTTTTTCAAAAAAATACTTTTCTGCCGGTTAAGTTGTCGAGGGCTGATTTCTTGTCCTGTGATAAAAAGCCTTCTGTTTGGACCGCAAAACCTTCAGGGGAGCATTTGCAACCGTTAGGGACCATTTTTGAGTGAACTGCCGAAAGTCAATTTTTTTTTCTGCCGGATAAGTTGTCGAGGGATGTTTTCTTGTCGTGTGATAAAAAGCCTTCTGTTTCGACCGCCAAACCTTTCGGGGGAGCGTTTGCAACCGTTGGGGACCATTTTTGAGTGAATTGACGAAAGTCAGATTTTTTCTGAAATTGTGACCTTGGGGCTTAGGGATTTTTTCAAAAGAATCTTCTTCCGCCGCTTAAGTTGTCGAGGTCTGATTTCTTGTCCTTTGATAAAAAGCCTTCTGTTTCGACCGCCAAACCTCTCAGGGGGAGCATTTGCAACCGTTGGGCACGATTTTTGAGTGAATTCCCGAAAGTCAGATATTTTCTGAAATTGTGAACCCGGGGCTTAGGGATTTTTTCAAAAAAATACTTTTCTGCCTGTTAAGTTGTCGAGGGCTGATTTCTTGTCCTGTGATAAAAAGCCTTCTGTTTCGACCGCCAAACCTTTCAGGGGAGCATTTGCAACCGTTGGAAACCATTTTTGAGTGAATTGCCAAAAGTCAGATTTTTTCTGAAATTGTGACCCCGGGGCTTAGGGTTTTTTTCAAAAAAATATTTTTCTGCCGGTTAAGTTGTCGAGGGCTGATTTCTTGTCCTGTGATAAAAAGCCTTCTGTTTCGACCGCCAAACCTCTCAGGGGAGCATTTGTCACTGTTTGGAACCATTTTTGAGTGAATTCCCGAAAGTCAATTTTTTTCTGAAATTGTGACCCCGGGGCTTAGGGATTTTTTCAAAAAAATATTTTCCTGCCGGTTAAGTTGTCGAGGTCTGATTTCTTGTCCTGTGATAAAAAGCCTTCTGTTTCGACCGCCAAACCTCTCAGGGGAGGGTTTGCAACCGTTGGGGATCATTTTTGAGTGAATTGCCGAAAGTCAGATTTTTTTCTGCCGCATACGTTTTCGAGGGATGATTTCTTAACCTGTGATAAAAAGCTTTCTGTTTCGACTGCCAAACCTTTCAGGGGAGCATTTGCAACCGTTGGGCACGATTTTTGAGTGAATTGCCAAAAGTCAGATTTTTTCTGAAATTGTGACCCCGGGGCTTAGGGATTTTTTCAAAAAAATATTTTTCTGCCGGTTAAGTTGTCGAGGGCTGATTTCTTGTCCTGTGATAAAAAGCCTTCTGTTTCAACCGCCAAACCTTTCAGGGGAGCATTTGCAACCATTGGGGACCATTTTTCAGGGAATTGCCGAAAGTCAGATTTTTTTCTGAAGTTGTCGAGGGATGATTTCTTGTCCTGTGATAAAAAGCCTTCCGTTTTGACCGCCAATCTTTTCAGGGGAGCATTTGCAACCGTTGGGCACCATTTTTGAGTGAATTTCCGAAAGTCAGATTTTTTCTGAAATTGTGACCCCAGGGCTTAGGGATTTTTTCAAAAAAATATTTTTCTACCGGTTAAGTTGTCGAGGGCTGATTTCTTGTCCTGTGATAAAAAGCCTTCTGTTTCGACCGCCAAACATCTCAGGGGAGCATTTGCAACCGTTGGGCACGATTTTTTAGTGAATTCCCGAAAGTCAGATATTTTCTGAAATTGTGACCCCGGGGCTTAGGGATTTTTTGAAAAAAATATTTTTCTGCTGGTTAAGTTGTCGAGGGCTGATTTCTTGTCCTGTGATAAAAAGCCTTCTGTTTCGACCGCCAAACCTCTCAGGGGAGCATTTGTCACTGTTTGGAACCATTTTTGAGTGAATTCCCGAAAGTCAATTTTTTTCGGAAATTGTGACCCCGGGGCTTAGGGATTTTTTCAAAAAAATATTTTTCTGCCGGTTAAGTTGTCGAGGGCTGATTTCTTGTCCTGTGATAAAAAGCCATCTGTTTCGACCGCCAAACCTCTCAGGGGAGCATTTGTCACTGTTTGGAACCATTTTTGAGTGAATTCCCGAAAGTCATTTTTTTTCTGAAATTGTGACCCCGGGGCTTAGGGATTTTTTCAAAAAAATATTTTTCTGCCGGTTAAGTTGTTGAGGGCTGATTTCTTGTCTTGTGATAAAAAGCCTTCTGTTTCGACCGCCAAACATTTCAGGGGAGCATTTGTAACCGTTGGGGACCATTTTTGAGTGAATTGCCGAAAGTCAGATTTTTTTCTGAAATTGTGACCCCGGTGCTTAGGGATTTTTTCAAAAAAATATTTTCCTGCCGGTTAAGTTGTCGATGTCTGATTTCTTGTCCTGTGATAAAAAGCCTTCTGTTTTGACCGCCAAACCTTTCAGGGGAGCGTTTGCAACCGTTGGGGATCATTTTTGAGTGAATTGCCGAAAGTCAGTTTTTTTTCTGCCGCATACGTTTTCGAGGGATGATTTCTTAACCTGTGATAAAAAGCTTTCTGTTTCGACCGCCAAACCTTTCAGGGGAGCATTTGCAACCGTTGGACACGATTTTTGAGTGAATTGCCAAAAGTCAGATTTTTTCTGAAATTGTGACCCCGGGGTTAGGGATTTTTTCAAAAAAATATTTTTCTGCCGGTTAAGTTGTCGAGGGCTGATTTCTTGTCCTGTGATAAAAAGCCTTCTGTTTGGACCGCCAAACCTTTCAGGGGAGCTTTTGCAACCGTTGGGGACCATTTTTCAGGGAATTGCCGAAAGTCAGATTTTTTTCTGAAATTGTGACCCCGGCGCTTAGGGATTTTTTCAAAAAAATACTTTTCTGCCGGTTAAGTTGTCGAGGGCTGATTTCTTGTCCTGTGATAAAAAGCCTTCTGTTTGGACCGCAAAACCTTCAGGGGAGCATTTGCAACCGTTAGGGACCATTTTTGAGTGAACTGCCGAAAGTCAATTTTTTTTTCTGCCGGATAAGTTGTCGAGGGATGTTTTCTTGTCGTGTGATAAAAAGCCTTCTGTTTCGACCGCCAAACCTTTCGGGGGAGCGTTTGCAACCGTTGGGGACCATTTTTGAGTGAATTGACGAAAGTCAGATTTTTTCTGAAATTGTGACCTTGGGGCTTAGGGATTTTTTCAAAAGAATCTTCTTCCGCCGCTTAAGTTGTCGAGGTCTGATTTCTTGTCCTTTGATAAAAAGCCTTCTGTTTCGACCGCCAAACCTCTCAGGGGGAGCATTTGGAACCGTTGGGCACGATTTTTGAGTGAATTCCCGAAAGTCAGATATTTTCTGAAATTGTGAACCCGGGGCTTAGGGATTTTTTCAAAAAAATACTTTTCTGCCTGTTAAGTTGTCGAGGGCTGATTTCTTGTCCTGTGATAAAAAGCCTTCTGTTTCGACCGCCAAACCTTTCAGGGGAGCATTTGCAACCGTTGGAAACCATTTTTGAGTGAATTGCCAAAAGTCAGATTTTTTCTGAAATTGTGACCCCGGGGCTTAGGGTTTTTTTCAACAAAATATTTTTCTGCCGGTTAAGTTGTCGAGGGCTGATTTCTTGTCCTGTGATAAAAAGCCTTCTGTTTCGACCGCCAAACCTCTCAGGGGAGCATTTGTCACTGTTTGGAACCATTTTTGAGTGAATTCCCGAAAGTCAATTTTTTTCTGAAATTGTGACCCCGGGGCTTAGGGATTTTTTCAAAAAAATATTTTCCTGCCGGTTAAGTTGTCGAGGTCTGATTTCTTGTCCTGTGATAAAAAGCCTTCTGTTTTGACCGCCAAACCTTTCAGGGGAGGGTTTGCAACCGTTGGGGATCATTTTTGAGTGAATTGCCGAAAGTCAGATTTTTTTCTGCCGCATACGTTTTCGAGGGATGATTTCTTAACCTGTGATAAAAAGCTTTCTGTTTCGACTGCCAAACCTTTCAGGGGAGCATTTGCAACCGTTGGGCACGATTTTTGAGTGAATTGCCAAAAGTCAGATTTTTTCTGAAATTGTGACCCCGGGGCTTAGGGATTTTTTCAAAAAAATATTTTTCTGCCGGTTAAGTTGTCGAGGGCTGATTTCTTGTCCTGTGATAAAAAGCCTTCTGTTTCGACCGCCAAACCTTTCAGGGGAGCATTTGCAACCATTGGGGACCATTTTTCAGGGAATTGCCGAAAGTCAGATTTTTTTCTGAAGTTGTCGAGGGATGATTTCTTGTCCTGTGATAAAAAGCCTTCCGTTTTGACCGCCAATCTTTTCAGGGGAGCATTTGCAACCGTTGGGCACCATTTTTGAGTGAATTTCCGAAAGTCAGATTTTTTCTGAAATTGTGACCCCAGGGCTTAGGGATTTTTTCAAAAAAATATTTTTCTACCGGTTAAGTTGTCGAGGGCTGATTTCTTGTCCTGTGATAAAAAGCCTTCTGTTTCGACCGCCAAACATCTCAGGGGAGCATTTGCAACCGTTGGGCACGATTTTTTAGTGAATTCCCGAAAGTCAGATATTTTCTGAAATTGTGACCCCGGGGCTTAGGGATTTTTTGAAAAAAATATTTTTCTGCCGGTTAAGTTGTCGAGGGCTGATTTCTTGTCCTGTGATAAAAAGCCTTCTGTTTCGACCGCCAAACCTCTCAGGGGAGCATTTGTCACTGTTTGGAACCATTTTTGAGTGAATTCCCGAAAGTCAATTTTTTTCTGAAATTGTGACCCCGGGGCTTAGGGATTTTTTCAAAAAAATATTTTTCTGCCGGTTAAGTTGTCGAGGGCTGATTTCTTGTCCTGTGATAAAAAGCCATCTGTTTCGACCGCCAAACCTCTCAGGGGAGCATTTGTCACTGTTTGGAACCATTTTTGAGTGAATTCCCGAAAGTCATTTTTTTTCTGAAATTGTGACCCCGGGGCTTAGGGATTTTTTCAAAAAAATATTTTTCTGCCGGTTAAGTTGTTGAGGGCTGATTTCTTGTCTTGTGATAAAAAGCCTTCTGTTTCGACCGCCAAACATTTCAGGGGAGCATTTGTAACCGTTGGGGACCATTTTTGAGTGAATTGCCGAAAGTCAGATTTTTTTCTGAAATTGTGACCCCGGGGCTTAGGGATTTTTTCAAAAAAATATTTTCCTGCCGGTTAAGTTGTCGATGTCTGATTTCTTGTCCTGTGATAAAAAGCCTTCTGTTTTGACCGCCAAACCTTTCAGGGGAGCGTTTGCAACCGTTGGGGATCATTTTTGAGTGAATTGCCGAAAGTCAGGTTTTTTTCTGCCGCATACGTTTTCGAGGGATGATTTCTTAACCTGTGATAAAAAGCTTTCTGTTTCGACCGCCAAACCTTTCAGGGGAGCATTTGCAACCGTTGGACACGATTTTTGAGTGAATTGCCAAAAGTCATATTTTTTCTGAAATTGTGACCCCGGGGTTAGGGATTTTTTCAAAAAAATATTTTTCTGCCGGTTAAGTTGTCGAGGGCTGATTTCTTGTCCTGTGATAAAAAGCCTTCTGTTTGGACCGCCAAACCTTTCAGGGGAGCTTTTGCAACCGTTGGGGACCATTTTTCAGGGAATTGCCGAAAGTCAGATTTTTTTCTGAAATTGTGACCGCGGCGCTTAGGGATTTTTTCAAAAAAATATTTTTCTGCCGGTTAAGTTGTCGAGGTCTGATTTCTTGTCCTGTGATAAAAAGCCTTCTGTTTCGTCCGCCAAACCTTTCAGGGGAGCGTTTGCAACCGTTTGGGATCATTTTTGAGTGAATTGCCGAAAGTCAGATTTTTTTCTGCCGGATAAGTTGTCGAGGGATGATTTCTTTTCCTGTGATAAAAAGCCTTCTGTTTCGACCGGCAAACCTCTCAGGGGAGCATTTGCAACCGTTGGGGACCATTTTTGAGTGAATTGCCGAAAGTCAGCTTTTTCTGAAATTGTGAACCCGGGGCTTAGGGATTTTTTCAAAAAAATATTTTTCTGCCGTTTAAGGTGTCGAGGTCTGATTTCTTGTCCAGTGATAAAAAGCCTTCTGTTTCGACCACCAAACCTTTCGGGGGAGCGTTTGCAACCGTTGGGGACCATTTTTGAGTGAATTCCCGAAAGTCTGATATTTTCTGAAATTGTGAACCCGGGGCTTAGGGATTTTTTCAAAAAAATACTTTTCTGCCGGTTAAGTTGTCGAGGGCTGATTTCTTGTCCTGTGATAAAAAGCCTTCTGTTTGGACCGCAAAACCTTCAGGGGAGCATTTGCAACCGTTAGGGACCATTTTTGAGTGAATAGCCGAAAGTCAAATTTTTTTCTGAAATTGTGACCCCGGGGTTAGGGATTTTTTCAAAAAAATATTTTTCTGCCGTTTAAGGTGTCGAGGTCTGATTTCTTGTCCAGTGATAAAAAGCCTTCTGTTTCGACCGCCAAACCTTTCGGGGGAGCTTTTGCAACCGTTGGCTACCATTTTTGAGTGAATAGCCGAAAGTCAGATTTTTTCTGAAATTGTGACCCCATGGCTTAGGGATTTTTTTTAAAAAAATATTTTTCTGCCGGTTAAGTTGTCGAGGGCTGATTTCTTGTCCCGTGATAAAAAGCCTTCTGTTTCGACCGCCAAACCTTTCAGGGGAGCATTTGCAACCGTTGGGCACCATTTATGAGTGAATTGCCGAAAGTCAATTTTTTTCTGAAATTGTGACCCCGGGGTTAGGGATTTTTTCAAAAAAATATTTTTCTGCCGGTTAAGTTGTCGAGGGCTGATTTCTTTTCCTGTGATAAAAAGCCTTCTGTTTCGACCGCCAAACCTCTCAGGGGAGCATTTGCAACCGCTGGGGACCATTTTTGAGTGAATTGCCGAAAGTCAGATTTTTTCTGAAATTGTGAACCCGGGGCTTAGGGATTTTTTCAAAAAAATATTTTTCTGCCGTTTAAGGTGTCGAGGGCTGATTTCTTGTCCCGTGATAAAAAGCCTTCTGTTTCGACCGCCAAACCTCTCAGGGGAGCATTTGCAACCGTTGGGGACCATTTATGAGTGAACTGCCGAAAGTCAAATTTTTTTTCTGCCGGATAAGTTGTCGAGGGATGTTTTCTTGTCGTGTGATAAAAAGCCTTCTGTTTCGACCGCCAAACCTTTCGGGGGAGCGTTTGCAACCGTTGGGGACCATTTTTGAGTGAATTGACGAAAGTCAGATTTTTTCTGAAATTGTGACCTTGGGGCTTAGGGATTTTTTCAAAAGAATCTTCTTCCGCCGCTTAAGTTGTCGAGGTCTGATTTCTTGTCCTTTGATAAAAAGCCTTCTGTTTCGACCGCCAAACCTCTCAGGGGGAGCATTTGCAACCGTTGGGCACGATTTTTGAGTGAATTCCCGAAAGTCAGATATTTTCTGAAATTGTGAACCCGGGGCTTAGGGATTTTTTCAAAAAAATACTTTTCTGCCTGTTAAGTTGTCGAGGGCTGATTTCTTGTCCTGTGATAAAAAGCCTTCTGTTTCGACCGCCAAACCTTTCAGGGGAGCATTTGCAACCGTTGGGGACCATTTTTGAGTGAATAGCCGAAAGTCAAATTTTTTCTGAAATTGTGACCCCGGGGCTTAGGGATATTTTCAAAAAAATACTTTTCTGCCTGTTAAGTTGTCGAGGGCTGATTTCTTGTCCTGTGATAAAAAGCCATCTGTTTCGACCGCCAAACCTCTCAGGGGAGCATTTGTCACTGTTTGGAACCATTTTTGAGTGAATTCCCGAAAGTCAATTTTTTTCTGAAATTGTGACCCCGGGGCTTAGGGATTTTTTCAAAAAAATATTTTTCTGCCGGTTAAGTTGTTGAGGGCTGATTTCTTGTCTTGTGATAAAAAGCCTTCTGTTTCGACCGCCAAACATTTCAGGGGAGCATTTGTAACCGTTGGGGACCATTTTTGAGTGAATTGCCGAAAGTCAGATTTTTTTCTGAAATTGTGACCCCGGTGCTTAGGGATTTTTTCAAAAAAATATTTTCCTGCCGGTTAAGTTGTCGAGGGCTGATTTCTTGTCCTGTGATAAAAAGCCTTCTGTTTCGACCGCCAAACCTTTCAGGGGAGCATTTGCAACCGTTGGGGACCATTTTTGAGTGAATAGCCGAAAGTCAAATTTTTTCTGAAATTGTGACCCCGGTGCTTAGGGATTTTTTCAAAAAAATATTTTCCTGCTGGTTAAGTTGTCGATGTCTGATTTCTTGTCCTGTGATAAAAAGCCTTCTGTTTCGACCGCCAAACATTTCAGGGGAGCGTTTGCAACCGTTGGGGATCATTTTTGAGTGAATTGCCGAAAGTCAGTTTTTTTTCTGCCGCATACGTTTTCGAGGGATGATTTCTTAACCTGTGATAAAAAGCTTTCTGTTTCGACCGCCAAACCTTTCAGGGGAGCATTTGCAACCGTTGGACACGATTTTTGAGTGAATTGCCAAAAGTCAGATTTTTTCTGAAATTGTGACCCCGGGGTTAGGGATTTTTTCAAAAAAATATTTTTCTGCCGGTTAAGTTGTCGAGGGCTGATTTCTTGTCCTGTGATAAAAAGCCTTCTGTTTGGACCGCCAAACCTTTCAGGGGAGCTTTTGCAACCGTTGGGGACCATTTTTCAGGGAATTGCCGAAAGTCAGATTTTTTTCTGAAATTGTGACCCCGGCGCTTAGGGATTTTTTCAAAAAAATATTTTTCTGCCGGTTAAGTTGTCGAGGTCTGATTTCTTGTCCTGTGATAAAAAGCCTTCTGTTTCGTCCGCCAAACCTTTCAGGGGAGCGTTTGCAACCGTTGGGGATCATTTTTGAGTGAATTGCCGAAAGTCAGATTTTTTTCTGCCAGATAAGTTGTCGAGGGATGATTTCTTTTCCTGTGATAAAAAGCCTTCTGTTTCGACCGGCAAACCTCTCAGGGGAGCATTTGCAACCGTTGGGGACCATTTTTGAGTGAATTGCCGAAAGTCAGATTTTTTCTGAAATTGTGAACCCGGGGCTTAGGGATTTTTTCAAAAAAATATTTTTCTGCCGGTTAAGTTGTTGAGGGCTGATTTCTTGTCTTGTGATAAAAAGCCTTCTGTTTCGACCGCCAAACATTTCAGGGGAGCGTTTGCAACCGTTGGGGATCATTTTTGAGTGAATTGCCGAAAGTCAATTTTTTTCTGAAATTGTGACCCCGGGGTTAGGGATTTTTTCAAAAAAATATTTTTCTGCCGGTTAAGTTGTCGAGGGCTGATTTCTTTTCCTGTGATAAAAAGCCTTCTGTTTCGACCGCCAAACCTCTCAGGGGAGCATTTGCAACCGTTGGGGACCATTTTTGAGTGAATTGCCGAAAGTCAGATTTTTTCTGAAATTGTGAACCCGGGGCTTAGGGATTTTTTCAAAAAAATATTTTTCTGCCGTTTAAGGTGTCGAGGTCTGATTTCTTGTCCAGTGATAAAAAGCCTTCTGTTTCGACCACCAAACCTTTCGGGGGAGCGTTTGCAACCGTTGGGGACCATTTTTGAGTGAATTCCCGAAAGTCTGATATTTTCTGAAATTGTGAACCCGGGGCTTAGGGATTTTTTCAAAAAAATACTTTTCTGCCGGTTAAGTTGTCGAGGGCTGATTTCTTGTCCTGTGATAAAAAGCCTTCTGTTTGGACCGCAAAACCTTCAGGGGAGCATTTGCAACCGTTAGGGACCATTTTTGAGTGAATAGCCGAAAGTCAAATTTTTTTCTGAAATTGTGACCCCGGGGTTAGGGATTTTTTCAAAAAAATATTTTTCTGCCGTTTAAGGTGTCGAGGTCTGATTTCTTGTCCTGTGATAAAAAGCCTTCTGTTTCGACCGCCAAACCTTTCGGGGGAGCTTTTGCAACCGTTGGCTACCATTTTTGAGTGAATAGCCGAAAGTCAAATTTTTTCTGAAATTGTGACCCCGGGGCTTAGGGATTTTTTCAAAAAAATACTTTTCTGCCTGTTAAGTTGTCGAGGGCTGATTTCTTGTCCTGTGATAAAAAGCCATCTGTTTCGACCGCCAAACCTCTCAGGGGAGCATTTGTCACTGTTTGGAACCATTTTTGAGTGAATTCCCGAAAGTCAGATTTTTTTCTGAAATTGTGACCCCGGGGCTTAGGGATTTTTTCAAAAAAATATTTTCCTGCCGGTTAAGTTGTCGATGTCTGATTTCTTGTCCTGTGATAAAAAGCCTTCTGTTTTGACCGCCAAACCTTTCAGGGGAGCGTTTGCAACCGTTGGGGATCATTTTTGAGTGAATTGCCGAAAGTCAGTTTTTTTTCTGCCGCATACGTTTTCGAGGGATGATTTCTTAACCTGTGATAAAAAGCTTTCTGTTTCGACCGCCAAACCTTTCAGGGGAGCATTTGCAACCGTTGGGCACGATTTTTGAGTGAATTGCCAAAAGTCAGATTTTTTCTGAAATTGTGACCCCGGGGCTTAGGGATTTTTTCAAAAAAATATTTTTCTGCCGGTTAAGTTGTCGAGGGCTGATTTCTTGTCCTGTGATAAAAAGCCTTCTGTTTCGACCGCCAAACCTTTCAGGGGAGCTTTTGCAACTGTTGGGGACCATTTTTCAGGGAATTGCCGAAAGTCAGATTTTTTTCTGAAATTGTGACCCCGGCGCTTAGGGATTTTTTCAAAAAAATATTTTTCTGCCGGTTAAGTTGTCGAGGTCTGATTTCTTGTCCTGTGATAAAAAGCCTTCTGTTATGTCCGCCAAACCTTTCAGGGGAGCGTTTGCAACCGTTGGGGATCATTTTTGAGTGAATTGCCGAAAGTCAGATTTTTTTCTGCCGGATAAGTTGTCGAGGGATGATTTCTTTTCCTGTGATAAAAAGCCTTCTGTTTCGACCGGCAAACCTCTCAGGGGAGCATTTGCAACCGTTGGGGACCATTTTTGAGTGAATTGCCGAAAGTCAGATTTTTTCTGAAATTGGCTTAGGGATTTTTTCAAAAAAATATTTTTCTGCCGTTTAAGGTGTCGAGGTCTGATTTCTTGTCCAGTGATAAAAAGCCTTCTGTTTCGACCGCCAAACCTTTCGGGGGAGCGTTTGCAACCGTTGGGGACCATTTTTGAGTGAATTCCCGAAAGTCTGATATTTTCTGAAATTGTGAACCCAGGGCTTAGGGATTTTTTCAAAAAAATACTTTTCTGCCGGTTAAGTTGTCGAGGGCTGATTTCTTGTCCTGTGATAAAAAGCCTTCTGTTTGGACCGCAAAACCTTCAGGGGAGCATTTGCAACCGTTAGGGACCATTTTTGAGTGAATAGCCGAAAGTCAAATTTTTTTCTGAAATTGTGACCCCGGGGCTTAGGGATTTTTTCAAAAAAATATTTTTCTGCCGGTTAAGTTGTCGAGGGCTGATTTCTTGTCCTGTGATAAAAAGCCTTCTGTTTCGACCGCCAAACCTCTCAGGGGAGCATTTGCAACCGTTGGGGACCATTTATGAGTGAACTGCCGAAAGTCAAATTTTTTTTCTGCCGGATAAGTTGTCGAGGGATGTTTTCTTGTCGTGTGATAAAAAGCCTTCTGTTTCGACCGCCAAACCTTTCGGGGGAGCGTTTGCAACCGTTGGGGACCATTTTTGAGTGAATTGCCAAAAGTCAGATTTTTAGGGATTTTTTTCAAAAGAATCTTCTTCCGCCGCTTAAGTTGTCGAGGTCTGATTTCTTGTCCTTTGATAAAAAGCCTTCTGTTTCGACCGCCAAACCTCTCAGGGGGAGCATTTGCAACCGTTGGGCACGATTTTTGAGTGAATTCCCGAAAGTCAGATATTTTCTGAAATTGTGAACCCGGGGCTTAGGGATTTTTTCAAAAAAATACTTTTCTGCCTGTTAAGTTGTCGAGGGCTGATTTCTAGTCCTGTGATAAAAAGCCTTCTGTTTCGACCGCCAAACCTTTCAGGGGAGCATTTGCAACCGTTGGGGACCATTTTTGAGTGAATCGCCGAAAGTCAAATGTTTTCTGAAATTGTGACCCCGGGGCTTAGGGATTTTTTCAAAAAAATATTTTTCTGCCGGTTAAGTTGTCGAGATATGATTTCTTGTCCCGTGATAAAAAGCCTTCTGTTTCGACCGCCAAACCTTTCAGGGGAGCATTTGCAACCGTTGGGCACCATTTATGAGTGAATTGCCGAAAGTCAATTTTTTTCTGAAATTGTGAACCCGGGGCTTAGGGATTTTTTCAAAAAAATATTTTTCTGCCGGTTCAGTTCTCGAGGGCTGATTTCATCTCCTGTGAGAAAAAGCCTTCTGTTTCGACCGCCAAAACTTTCGGGGGAGCGTTTGCAACCGTTGGGGACCATTTTTGAGTGAATTCCCGAAAGTCTGATATTTTCTGAAATTGTGAACCCGGGGCTTAGGGATTTTTTCAAAAAAATACTTTTCTGCCGGTTAAGTTGTCGAGGGCTGATTTCTTGTCCTGTGATAAAAAGCCTTCTGTTTGGACCGCAAAACCTTTAGGGGAGCATTTGCAACCGTTAGGGACCATTTTTGAGTGAATAGCCGAAAGTCAAATTTTTTTCTGAAATTGTGACCCCGGGGTTAGGGATTTTTTCAAAAAAATATTTTTCTGCCGTTTAAGGTGTCGAGGTCTGATTTCTTGTCCAGTGATAAAAAGCCTTCTGTTTCGACCGCCAAACCTTTCGGGGGAGCTTTTGCAACCATTGGGGACCATTTTTGAGTAAATAGCCGAAAGTCAGATTTTTTCTGAAGTTGTGACCCCGGGGCTTAGGGATTTTTTAAAAAAAATATTTTTCTGCCGGTTAAGTTGTCGAGGTCTGATTTCTTGTCCTGTGATAAAAAGCCTTCTGTTTCGACCGCCAAACCTCTCAGGGGAGCATTTGCAACCGTTGGGGACCATTTATGAGTGAACTGCCGAAAGTCAAAAATTTTTTCTGCCGGATAAGTTGTCGAGGGATGTTTTCTTGTCGTGTGATAAAAAGCCTTCTGTTTCGACCGCCAAACCTTTCGGGGGAGCGTTTGCAACCGTTGGGGACCATTTTTGAGTGAATTGACGAAAGTCAGATTTTTTCTGAAATTGTGACCTTGGGGCTTAGGGATTTTTTCAAAAGAATCTTCTTCCGCCGCTTAAGTTGTCGAGGTCTGATTTCTTGTCCTTTGATAAAAAGCCTTCTGTTTCGACCGCCAAACCTCTCAGGGGGAGCATTTGCAACCGTTGGGCACGATTTTTGAGTGAATTCCCGAAAGTCAGATATTTTCTGAAATTGTGAACCCGGGGCTTAGGGATTTTTTCAAAAAAAAACTTTTCTGCCTGTTAAGTTGTCGAGGGCTGATTTCTTGTCCTGTGATAAAAAGCCTTCTGTTTCGACCGCCAAACCTTTCAGGGGAGCATTTGCAACCGTTGGGGACCATTTTTGAGTGAATAGCCGAAAGTCAAATTTTTTCTGAAGTTGTGACCCCTGGGTTAGGGATTTTTTCGAAAAAATATTTTTCTGCCGGTTAAGTTGTCGAGATATGATTTCTTGTCCTGTGATAAAAAGCCTTCTGTTTTGACCGCCAAACCTTTCAGGGGAGCATTTGCAACCGTTGGGGACCATTTTGAGTGAATTCCCGAAAGTCAATTTTTTTTCTGAAATTGTGACCCCGGGGCTTAGGGATTTTTTCAAAAAAATATTTTTCTGTCGGATAAGGTGTCGAGGGCTGGTTTGTTGTCCTGTGATAAAAAGCCTTCTGTTTCGACCGCCAAACCTTTCAGGGGAGCATTTGCAACCGTTGGGGACCATTTTTGAGTGAATTGCCGAAAGTCAATTTTTTTCTGAAATTGTGATCCCGGGGCTTAGGCATTTTTTCAAAAAAATATTTTTCTGCCTCTAAAGTTGTCGAGGTCTGATTTCTTGTCCTGTGATATAAAGCCTTCTGTTTTGACCGCCAAACCTCTCAGGGGAGCATTTGCAACCGTTGGGGACCATTTTTGAGTGAATAGCCGAAAGTCAGATTTTTTCTGAAATTGTGACCCCTGGGCTTAGGGATTTTTTCAAAAAAATATTTTTCTGCCGGTTAAGTTGTCGAGGTCTGATTTCTTGTCCTGTGATAAAAAGCCTTCTGTTTCGACCGCCAAACCTTTCAGGGGAGCATTTCCAACCGTTGGGCACCATTTTTGAGTGAATTGCCGAAAGTCAATTTTTTTCTGAAATTGTGACCCCGGGGCTTACGGATTTTTTCAAAAAAATATTTTTCTGCCGGTTAAGTTGTCGACGGCTGATTTCTTGTCCTGTGATAAAAAGCCTTCTGTTTCGATCGCCAAACCTTTCAGGGGAGCGTTTGCAACCGGTGGGGATCATTTTTAAGTGAATTGCCGAAAGTCAGATTTTTTCTGAAATTGTGACCCTGGGACTTATTTTTCTGCCGGTTAAGTTGTCGAGGGCTGATTTCTTCTCCTGTGATAAAAAGCCTTCTGTTTCGACCGCCAAACCTCTCAGGGGAGCATTTGCAACCGTTGGGGACCATTTTTGAGTGAATAGCCGAAAGTCAGATTTTTTCTGAAATTGTGACCCTGGGGCTTAGGGATTTTTTCAACAAAATCTTCTTCCGCCGCTTAAGTTGTCGAGGTCTGATTTCTTGTCCTTTGATAAAAAGCCTTCTGTTTCGACCGCCAAACCTTTTAGGAGAGCATTTGCAACCGTTGGGGACCATTTTTGAGTGAATTGCCGAAAGTCAGATTTTTTCTGAAATTGTGACCCCGGGGCTTAGGGATTTTTTCAAAAAAATATTTTTCTGCCGGTTAAGTTGTCGAGGGCTGATTTCTTGTCCTGTGATAAAAAGCCTATTGTTTCGACCGCCAAACCTTTCAGGGGAGCATTTGCAACCGTTGGGGACCATTTTTGAGTGAATTGCCGAAAGTCAGATTTTTTCTGAAATTGTGACTCCGGGGCTTAGGGATTTTTTCAAAAAAATATTTTTCTGCCGGTTAAGTTGTCGAGGTCTGATTTCTTGTCCTTTGATAAAAAGCCTTCTGTTTCGACCGCCAAACCTCTCAGGGGAGCATTTGCAACCGTTGGGCACTATTTTTGAGTGAATTCCCGAAAGTCAGATATTTTCTGAAATTGTGAACCCGGGGTTTAGGGATTTTTTCAAAAAAATATTTTTCTGCCGGTTAAGTTGTCGAGGTCTGATTTCTTGTCCTGTGATAAAAAGCCTTCTGTTTTGACCGCCAAACCTCTCAGGGGAGCATCTGCAACCGTTGGGCACCATTTTTGAGTGAATAGCCGAAAGTCAATTTTTTTCTGAAATTGTGACCCCGGGGCTTAGGGATTTTTTTAAAAAAATATTTTTCTGCCGGTTAAGTTGTCGAGGTCTGATTTCTTGTCCTGTGATAAAAAGCCTTCTGTTTCGACCGCCAAACCTCTCAGGGGAGCATTTGCAACCGTTGGGCAGCATTTTTGAGTGAATTCCCGAAAGTCAGATATTTTCTGAAATTGTGAACCCGGGGCTTAGGGATTTTTTCAAAAAAATACTTTTCTGCCCGTTAAGTTGTCGAGGGCAGATTTGTTGTCTTGTGATAAAAAGCCTTCTGTTTCGACCGCCAAACCTTTCAGGGGAGCATTTGCAACCGTTGGGGACCATTTTTGAGTGTATAGCCGAAAGTCAGATTTTTTCTGAAATTGTGACCCCGGGGCTAAGGGATTTTTTCAAAAACATATTTTTCTGCCGGTTAAGTTGTCGAGGTCTGATTTGTTGTCCTGTGATAAAAAGCCTTCTGTTTCGACCGCCAAACCTTTCAGGGGAGCATTTTCAACCGTTGGGCACCATTTATGAGTGAATTGCCGAAAGTCAAATTTTTTCTGAAATTGTGACCCTGGGGTTAGGGATTTTTTCAACAAAATATTTTTCTGCCCGTTAAGTTGTCGAGATATGATTTCTTGTCCTGTGATAAAAAGCCTTCTGTTTTGACCGCCAAACCTCTCAGGGGAGCATTTGCTACCGTTGGGCACCATTTTTGAGTGAATAGCCGAAAATCAAATTTTTTCTGAAATTGTGACCCCGGGGCTTAGGGATTTTTTAAAAAAAATATTTTTCTGCCGGTTAAGTTGTCGAGGTCTGATTTCTTGTCCTGTGATAAAAAGCCTTCTGTTTCGACCGCCAAACCTCTCAGGGGAGCATTTGCATCCGTTCGGCAGCATTTTTGAGTGAATTCCCGAAAGTCAATTTTTTTCTGAAATTGTGAACCCGGGGCTTAGGGATTTCTTCAAAAAAAATCTTCTTCCGCCGCTTAAGTTGTCGAGGTCTGATTTCTTGTCCTTTGATAAAAAGCCTTCTGTTTCGACCGCCAAACCTCTCAGGGGAGCATTTGCAACCGTTGGGCACTATTTTGGAGTGAATTCCCGAAAGTCAGATATTTTCTGAAATTGTGAACCCGGGGCTTAGGGATTTTTTCAAAAAAATATTTTTCTGCCGGTTAAGTTGTCGAGGTCTGATTTCTTGTCCTGTGATAAAAAGCCTTCTGTTTTGACCGCCAAACCTCTCAGGGGAGCATATGCAACCGTTGGGCACCATTTTTGAGTGAATAGCCGAAAGTCAATTTTTTTCTGAAATTGTGACCCCGGGGCTTAGGGATTTTTTAAAAAAATATTTTTCTGCCGGTTAAGTTGTCGAGGTCTGATTTCTTGTCCTGTGATAAAAAGCCTTCTGTTTCGACCGCCAAACCTCTCAGGGGAGCATTTGCAACCGTTGGGCAGCATTTTTGAGTGAATTCCCGAAAATCAATTTTTTTCTGAAATTGTGACCCCGGGGCTTAGGGATTTTTTCAAAAAAATATTTTTCTGCCGGTTAAGTTGTCGAGGGCTGATTTCTTGTCCTGTAATAAGAAGCCTTCTGTTTCGACCGCCAAACCTTTCAGGGGAGCATTTGAAACTGTTGGGGACCATTTTTGAGTGAATTCCCGAAAGTCAATTTTTTTCTGATATTGTGACCCCGAGGCTTAGGGAGTTTTGCAAAAAAATATTTTTCTGCCGGTTAAGTTGTCGAGATATAATTTCTTGTCCTGTGATAAGAAGCCTTCTGTTTTGACCGCCAAACCTCTCAGGGGAGCATTTGCAACCGTTGGGCACCATTTTTGAGTGAATAGCCGAAAGTCAAATTTTTTCTGAAATTGTGACCCCGGGGCTTAGGGATTTTTTAAAAAAAATATTTTTCTGCCGGTTAAGTTGTCGAGGTCTGATTTCTTGTGCTGTGATAAAAAGCCTTCTGTTTCGACCGCCAAACCTCTCAGGGGAGCATTTGCAACCGTTGGGCAGCATTTTTGAGTGAATTCCCGAAAGTCAATTTTTTTCTGAAATTGTGAACCCGGGGCTTAGGGATTTTTTCAAAAAAATATTTTTCTGCCGGTTAAGTTGTCGAGGGCTGATTTCTTGTCCTGTAATAAGAAGCCTTCTGTTTCGACCGCCAAACCTCTCAGGGGAGCATTTGCAACCGTTGGGGACCATTTTTGAGTGAATTGCCGAAAATCAGATTTTTTCTGAAATTGTGACCCCGGGGCTTAGGGATTTTTTCAAAAAAATATTTTTCTGCCGGTTAAGTTGTCGAGGTCTGATTTCTTGTCCTGTGATAAGAAGCCTTCTTGTTCGACCGCCAAACCTTTCAGGGGAGCATTTGCAACTGTTGGGGACCATTTTTGAGTGAATTCCCGAAAGTCAATTTTTTTCTGAAATTGTGACCCCGGGGCTTAGGGAGTTTTGCAAAAAAATATTTTTCTGCCGGTTAAGTTGTCGAGGTCTGATTTCTTGTCCTGTGATAAAAAGCCTTCTCGTTCGACCGCCAAACCTTTTAGGAGAGCATTTGCAACTGTTGGGGACCATTTTTGAGCGAATCGTCAAAAGTCAGATTTTTTCTGAAATTGTGACCCCGGGGCTTAGGGATTTTTTCAAAAAAATATTTTTCTGCCGGTTAAGTTGTCGAGGGCTGATTTCTTGTCCTGTGATAAAAAGCCTATTGTTTCGACCGCCAAACCTTTCAGGGGAGCATTTGCAACCGTTGGGGACCATTTTTGAGTGAATTGCCGAAAGTCAGATTTTTTCTGAAATTGTGACCCCGGGGCTTAGGGAATTTTTCAAAAAAATATTTTTGAGTGAATTGCCGAAAGTCAGATTTTTTCTGAAATTGTGACCCCGGGGCTTAGGGAATTTTTCAAAAAAATATTTTTCTGCCGGTTAAGTTGTCGAGGTCTGATTTCTTGTCCTTTGATAAAAAGCCTTCTGTTTCGACCGCCAAACCTCTCAGGGGAGCATTTGCAACCGTTGGGCACGATTTTTGAGTGAATTCCCAAAAGTCAGATATTTTCTGACATTTTGAACCCGGGGCTTAGGGATTTTTTTCAAAAAAATATTTTTCTGCTGTTTAAGTTGTCGAGGTCTGATTTCTTGTCCTGTGATAAGAAGCCTTCTGGTTCGACCGCCAAACCTTTCAGGGGAGCATTTGCAACTGTTGGGGACCATTTTTGAGTGAATTCCCGAAAGTCAATTTTTTTCTGAAATTGTGACCCCGGGGCTTAGGGAGTTTTGCAAAAAAATATTTTTCTGCCGGTTAAGTTGTCGAGGTCTGATTTCTTGTCCTGTGATAAAAAGCCTTCTCGTTCGACCGCCAAACCTTTTAGGAGAGCATTTGCAACTGTTGGGGACCATTTTTGAGTGAATCGCCAAAAGTCAGATTTTTTCTGAAATTGTGACCCCGGGGTTTAGGGATTTTTTCAAAAAAATATTTTTCTGCCGGTTAAGTTGTCGAGGGCTGATTTCTTGTCCTGTGATAAAAAGCCTTCTGTTTCGACCGCCAAACCTTTCGGGGGAGCGTTTGCAACCGTTGGGGATCATTTTTGTGTGAATAGCCAAAAGTCAGATTTTTTCTGAAATTGTGACCCTGGGGCTTAGGGATTTTTTCAACAAAATCTTCTTCCGCCGCTTAAGTTGTCGAGGTCTGATTTCTTGTCCTTTGATAAAAAGCCTTCTGTTTCGACCGCCAAACCTTTTAGGAGAGCATTTGCAACCGTTGGGGACCATTTTTGAGTGAATTGCCGAAAGTCAGATTTTTTCTGAAATTGTGACCCCGGGGCTTAGGGATTTTTTCAAAAAAATATTTTTCTGCCGGTTAAGTTGTCGAGGGCTGATTTCTTGTCCTGTGATAAAAAGCCTATTGTTTCGACCGCCAAACCTTTCAGGGGAGCATTTGCAACCGTTGGGCACCATTTTTGAGTGAATTGCCGAAAGTCAGATTTTTTCTGAAATTGTGACTCCGGGGCTTAGGGATTTTTTCAAAAAAATATTTTTCTGCCGGTTAAGTTGTCGAGGTCTGATTTCTTGTCCGTTGATAAAAAGCCTTCTGTTTCGACCGCCAAACCTCTCAGGGGAGCATTTGCAACCGTTGGGCACTATTTTTGAGTGATTTCCCGAAAGTCAGATATTTTCTGAAATTGTGAACCCGGGGTTTAGGGATTTTTTCAAAAAAATATTTTTCTGCCGGTTAAGTTGTCGAGGTCTGATTTCTTGTCCTGTGATAAAAAGCCTTCTGTTTTGACCGCCAAACCTCTCAGGGGAGCATCTGCAACCGTTGGGCACCATTTTTGAGTGAATAGCCGAAAGTCAATTTTTTTCTGAAATTGTGACCCCGGGGCTTAGGGATTTTTTTAAAAAAATATTTTTCTGCCGGTTAAGTTGTCGAGGTCTGATTTCTTGTCCTGTGATAAAAAGCCTTCTGTTTCGACCGCCAAACCTCTCAGGGGAGCATTTGCAACCGTTGGGCAGCATTTTTGAGTGAATTCCCGAAAGTCAGATATTTTCTGAAATTGTGAACCCGGGGCTTAGGGATTTTTTCAAAAAAATACTTTTCTGCCCGTTAAGTTGTCGAGGGCAGATTTGTTGTCTTGTGATAAAAAGCCTTCTGTTTCGAACGCCAAACCTTTCAGGGGAGCATTTGCAACCGTTGGGGACCATTTTTGAGTGAATAGCCGAAAGTCAGATTTTTTCTGAAATTGTGACCCCGGGGCTAAGGGATTTTTTCAAAAACATATTTTTCTGCCGGTTAAGTTGTCGAGGTCTGATTTGTTGTCCTGTGATAAAAAGCCTTCTGTTTCGACCGCCAAACCTTTCAGGGGAGCATTTTCAACCGTTGGGCACCATTTATGAGTGAATTGCCGAAAGTCAAATTTTTTCTGAAATTGTGACCCTGGGGTTAGGGATTTTTTCAACAAAATATTTTTCTGCCCGTTAAGTTGTCGAGATATGATTTCTTGTCCTGTGATAAAAAGCCTTCTGTTTTGACCGCCAAACCTCTCAGGGGAGCATTTGCTACCGTTGGGCACCATTTTTGAGTGAATAGCCGAAAATCAATTTTTTTCTGAAATTGTGACCCCGGGGCTTAGGGATTTTTTAAAAAAAATATTTTTCTGCCGGTTAAGTTGTCGAGGTCTGATTTCTTGTCCTGTGATAAAAAGCCTTCTGTTTCGACCGCCAAACCTCTCAGGGGAGCATTTGCATCCGTTCGGCAGCATTTTTGAGTGAATTCCCGAAAGTCAATTTTTTTCTGAAATTGTGAACCCGGGGCTTAGGGATTTTTTCAAAAAAAATCTTCTTCCGCCGCTTAAGTTGTCGAGGTCTGATTTCTTGTCCTTTGATAAAAAGCCTTCTGTTTCGACCGCCAAACCTCTCAGGGGAGCATTTGCAACCGTTGGGCACTATTTTGGAGTGAATTCCCGAAAGTCAGATATTTTCTGAAATTGTGAACCCGGGGCTTAGGGATTTTTTCAAAAAAATATTTTTCTGCCGGTTAAGTTGTCGAGGTCTGATTTCTTGTCCTGTGATAAAAAGCCTTCTGTTTTGACCGCCAAACCTCTCAGGGGAGCATATGCAACCGTTGGGCACCATTTTTGAGTGAATAGCCGAAAGTCAATTTTTTTCTGAAATTGTGACCCCGGGGCTTAGGGATTTTTTAAAAAAATATTTTTCTGCCGGTTAAGTTGTCGAGGTCTGATTTCTTGTCCTGTGATAAAAAGCCTTCTGTTTCGACCGCCAAACCTCTCAGGGGAGCATTTGCAACCGTTGGGCAGCATTTTTGAGTGAATTCCCGAAAATCAATTTTTTTCTGAAATTGTGACCCCGGGGCTTAGGGATTTTTTCAAAAAAATATTTTTCTGCCGGTTAAGTTGTCGAGGGCTGATTTCTTGTCCTGTAATAAGAAGCCTTCTGTTTTGACCGCCAAACCTTTCAGGGGAGCATTTGAAACTGTTGGGGACCATTTTTGAGTGAATTCCCGAAAGTCAATTTTTTTCTGATATTGTGACCCCGAGGCTTAGGGAGTTTTGCAAAAAAATATTTTTCTGCCGGTTAAGTTGTCGAGATATAATTTCTTGTCCTGTGATAAGAAGCCTTCTGTTTTGACCGCCAAACCTCTCAGGGGAGCATTTGCAACCGTTGGGCACCATTTTTGAGTGAATAGCCGAAAGTCAAATTTTTTCTGAAATTGTGACCCCGGGGCTTAGGGATTTTTTAAAAAAAATATTTTTCTGCCGGTTAAGTTGTCGAGGTCTGATTTCTTGTGCTGTGATAAAAAGCCTTCTGTTTCGACCGCCAAACCTCTCAGGGGAGCATTTGCAACCGTTGGGCAGCATTTTTGAGTGAATTCCCGAAAGTCAATTTTTTTCTGAAATTGTGAACCCGGGGCTTAGGGATTTTTTCAAAAAAATATTTTTCTGCCGGTTAAGTTGTCGAGGGCTGATTTCTTGTCCTGTAATAAGAAGCCTTCTGTTTCGACCGCCAAACCTCTCAGGGGAGCATTTGCAACCGTTGGGGACCATTTTTGAGTGAATTGCCGAAAGTCAGATTTTTTCTGAAATTGTGACCCCGGGGCTTAGGGATTTTTTCAAAAAAATATTTTTCTGCCGGTTAAGTTGTCGAGGTCTGATTTCTTGTCCTGTGATAAGAAGCCTTCTTGTTCGACCGCCAAACCTTTCAGGGGAGCATTTGCAACTGTTGGGGACCATTTTTGAGTGAATTCCCGAAAGTCAATTTTTTTCTGAAATTGTGACCCCGGGGCTTAGGGAGTTTTGCAAAAAAATATTTTTCTGCCGGTTAAGTTGTCGAGGTCTGATTTCTTGTCCTGTGATAAAAAGCCTTCTCGTTCGACTGCCAAACCTTTTAGGAGAGCATTTGCAACTGTTGGGGACCATTTTTGAGCGAATCGTCAAAAGTCAGATTTTTTCTGAAATTGTGACCCCGGGGCTTAGGGATTTTTTCAAAAAAATATTTTTCTGCCGGTTAAGTTGTCGAGGGCTGATTTCTTGTCCTGTGATAAAAAGCCTATTGTTTCGACCGCCAAACCTTTCAGGGGAGCATTTGCAACCGTTGGAGACCATTTTTGAGTGAATTGCCGAAAGTCAGATTTTTTCTGAAATTGTGACCCCGGGGCTTAGGGAATTTTTCAAAAAAATATTTTTCTGCCGGTTAAGTTGTCGAGGTCTGATTTCTTGTCCTTTGATAAAAAGCCTTCTGTTTCGACCGCCAAACCTCTCAGGGGAGCATTTGCAACCGTTGGGCACGATTTTTGAGTGAATTCCCAAAAGTCAGATATTTTCTGACATTTTGAACCCGGGGCTTAGGGAGTTTTGCAAAAAAATATTTTTCTGCCGGTTAAGTTGTCGAGGTCTGATTTCTTGTCCTGTGATAAAAAGCCTTCTCGTTCGACCGCCAAACCTTTTAGGAGAGCATTTGCAACTGTTGGGGACCATTTTTGAGTGAATCGCCAAAAGTCAGATTTTTTCTGAAATTGTGACCCCGGGGTTTAGGGATTTTTTCAAAAAAATATTTTTCTGCCGGTAAAGTTGTCGAGGTCTGATTTCTTGTCCTGTGATAAAAAGCCTTCTGTTTCGACCGCCAAACCTCTCAGGGGAGCATTTGCAACCGTTGGGCAGCATTTTTGAGTGAATTCCCGAAAGTCAATTTTTTTCTGAAATTGTGACCCCGGGGTTTAGGGTTTTTTTCAAAAAAATATTTTTCTGCCGGTTAAGTTGTCGAGGGCTGATTTCTTGTCCTGTGATAAGAAGCCTTCTGTTTCGACCGCCAAACCTCTCAGGGGACCATTTGCAACCGTTGGGGACCATTTTTGAGTGAATAGCCGAAAGTCAGATTTTTTCTGAAATTGTGACCCCGGGGCTTAGGGATTTTTTCAAAAAAATATTTTTCTGCCGGTTAAGTTGTCGAGGTCTGATTTCTTGTCCTGTGATAAGAAGCCTTTTGGTTCGACCGCCAAACCTTTCAGGGGAGCATTTGCAACTGTTGGGGACCATTTTTGAGTGAATTCCCGAAAGTCAATTTTTTTCTGAAATTGTGACCCCGGGGCTTAGGGACTTTTGCAAAAAAATATTTTTCTGCCGGTTAAGTTGTCGAGGTCTGATTTCTTGTCCTGTGATAAAAAGCCTTCTGTTTCGACCGCCAAACCTTTCAGGGGAGTGTTTGCAACCGTTGGGGACCATTTTTGAGTGAATTGCCGAAAGTCAGATTTTTTTCTGAAATTGTGACCCCGGGGCTTAGGGATTTTTTCAAAAAAAATTTTTTCTGCCCGTTAAGTTGTCGAGGGATGATTTCTTGTCCTGTGATAAAAAGCCTATTGTTTCGACCGCCAAACCTTTCAGGGGAGCATTTGCAACCGTTGGGGACCATTTTTGAGTGAATTGTCGAAAGTCAGATTTTTTCTGAAATTGTGACTCCGGGGCTTAGGGATTTTTTCAAAAAAATATTTTTCTGCCGGTTAAGTTGTCGAGGTCTGATTTCTTGTCCTTTGATAAAAAGCCTTCTGTTTCGACCGCCAAACCTCTCAGGGGAGCATTTGCAACCGTTGGGCACGATTTTTGAGTGAATTCCCGAAAGTCAGATATTTTCTGAAATTGTGAACCCGGGGTTTAGGGATTTTTTCAAAAAAATATTTTTCTGCCGGTTAAGTTGTCGAGGTCTGATTTCTTGTCCTGTGATAAAAAGCCTTCTGTTTTGACCGCCAAACCTCTCAGGGGAGCATCTGCAACCGTTGGGCACCATTTTTGAGTGAATAGCCGAAAGTCAATTTTTTTCTGAAATTGTGACCCCGGGGCTTAGGGAGTTTTTTAAAAAAATATTTTTCTGCCGGTTAAGTTGTCGAGGTCTGATTTCTTGTCCTGTGATAAAAAGCCTTCTGTTTCGACCGCCAAACCTCTCAGGGGAGCATTTGCAACCGTTGGGCAGCATTTTTGAGTGAATTCCCGAAAGTCAGATATTTTCTGAAATTGTGAACCCGGGGCTTAGGGATTTTTTCAAAAAAATACTTTTCTGCCCGTTAAGTTGTCGAGGGCAGATTTGTTGTCTTGTGATAAAAAGCCTTCTGTTTCGACCGCCAAACCTTTCAGGGGAGCATTTGCAACCGTTGGGGACCATTTTTGAGTGAATAGCCGAAAGTCAGATTTTTTCTGAAATTGTGACCCCGGGGCTAAGGGATTTTTTCAAAAACATATTTTTCTGCCGGTTAAGTTGTCGAGGTCTGATTTGTTGTCCTGTGATAAAAAGCCTTCTGTTTCGACCGCCAAACCTTTCAGGGGAGCATTTTCAACCGTTGGGCACCATTTATGAGTGAATTGCCGAAAGTCAATTTTTTTCTGAAATTGTGACCCTGGGGTTAGGGATTTTTTCAACAAAATATTTTTCTGCCCGTTAAGTTGTCGAGATATGATTTCTTGTCCTGTGATAAAAAGCCT
Organism: Podarcis tiliguerta; assembly: GCF_965153285.1. Lineage (NCBI taxonomy): Eukaryota > Metazoa > Chordata > Lepidosauria > Squamata > Lacertidae > Podarcis > Podarcis tiliguerta. The sequence continues at coordinate 46,323 of NW_028148688.1, forward strand.
TCTGTTTTGACCGCCAAACCTCTCAGGGGAGCATTTGCTACCGTTGGGCACCATTTTTGAGTGAATAGCCGAAAATCAAATTTTTTCTGAAATTGTGACCCCGGGGCTTAGGGATTTTTTAAAAAAAATATTTTTCTGCCGGTTAAGTTGTCGAGGTCTGATTTCTTGTCCTGTGATAAAAAGCCTTCTGTTTCGACCGCCAAACCTCTCAGGGGAGCATTTGCATCCGTTCGGCAGCATTTTTGAGTGAATTCCCGAAAGTCAATTTTTTTCTGAAATTGTGAACCCGGGGCTTAGGGATTTTTTCAAAAAAAAATCTTCTTCCGCCGCTTAAGTTGTCGAGGTCTGATTTCTTGTCCTTTGATAAAAAGCCTTCTGTTTCGACCGCCAAACCTCTCAGGGGAGCATTTGCAACCGTTGGGCACTATTTTGGAGTGAATTCCCGAAAGTCAGATATTTTCTGAAATTGTGAACCCGGGGCTTAGGGATTTTTTCAAAAAAATATTTTTCTGCCGGTTAAGTTGTCGAGGTCTGATTTCTTGTCCTGTGATAAAAAGCCTTCTGTTTTGACCGCCAAACCTCTCAGGGGAGCATATGCAACCGTTGGGCACCATTTTTGAGTGAATAGCCGAAAGTCAATTTTTTTCTGAAATTGTGACCCCGGGGCTTAGGGATTTTTTAAAAAAATATTTTTCTGCCGGTTAAGTTGTCGAGGTCTGATTTCTTGTCCTGTGATAAAAAGCCTTCTGTTTCGACCGCCAAACCTCTCAGGGGAGCATTTGCAACCGTTGGGCAGCATTTTTGAGTGAATTCCCGAAAATCAATTTTTTTCTGAAATTGTGACCCCGGGGCTTAGGGATTTTTTCAAAAAAATATTTTTCTGCCGGTTAAGTTGTCGAGGGCTGATTTCTTGTCCTGTAATAAGAAGCCTTCTGTTTCGACCGCCAAACCTTTCAGGGGAGCATTTGAAACTGTTGGGGACCATTTTTGAGTGAATTCCCGAAAGTCAATTTTTTTCTGATATTGTGACCCCGAGGCTTAGGGAGTTTTGCAAAAAAATATTTTTCTGCCGGTTAAGTTGTCGAGATATAATTTCTTGTCCTGTGATAAGAAGCCTTCTGTTTTGACCGCCAAACCTCTCAGGGGAGCATTTGCAACCGTTGGGCACCATTTTTGAGTGAATAGCCGAAAGTCAGATTTTTTCTGAAATTGTGACCCCGGGGCTAAGGGATTTTTTCAAAAACATATTTTTCTGCCGGTTAAGTTGTCGAGGTCTGATTTGTTGTCCTGTGATAAAAAGCCTTCTGTTTCGACCGCCAAACCTTTCAGGGGAGCATTTTCAACCGTTGGGCACCATTTATGAGTGAATTGCCGAAAGTCAATTTTTTTCTGAAATTGTGACCCTGGGGTTAGGGATTTTTTCAACAAAATATTTTTCTGCCCGTTAAGTTGTCGAGATATGATTTCTTGTCCTGTGATAAAAAGCCTTCTGTTTTGACCGCCAAACCTCTCAGGGGAGCATTTGCTACCGTTGGGCACCATTTTTGAGTGAATAGCCGAAAATCAAATTTTTTCTGAAATTGTGACCCCGGGGCTTAGGGATTTTTTAAAAAAAATATTTTTCTGCCGGTTAAGTTGTCGAGGTCTGATTTCTTGTCCTGTGATAAAAAGCCTTCTGTTTCGACCGCCAAACCTCTCAGGGGAGCATTTGCATCCGTTCGGCAGCATTTTTGAGTGAATTCCCGAAAGTCAATTTTTTTCTGAAATTGTGAACCCGGGGCTTAGGGATTTTTTCAAAAAAAAATCTTCTTCCGCCGCTTAAGTTGTCGAGGTCTGATTTCTTGTCCTTTGATAAAAAGCCTTCTGTTTCGACCGCCAAACCTCTCAGGGGAGCATTTGCAACCGTTGGGCACTATTTTGGAGTGAATTCCCGAAAGTCAGATATTTTCTGAAATTGTGAACCCGGGGCTTAGGGATTTTTTCAAAAAAATATTTTTCTGCCGGTTAAGTTGTCGAGGTCTGATTTCTTGTCCTGTGATAAAAAGCCTTCTGTTTTGACCGCCAAACCTCTCAGGGGAGCATATGCAACCGTTGGGCACCATTTTTGAGTGAATAGCCGAAAGTCAATTTTTTTCTGAAATTGTGACCCCGGGGCTTAGGGATTTTTTAAAAAAATATTTTTCTGCCGGTTAAGTTGTCGAGGTCTGATTTCTTGTCCTGTGATAAAAAGCCTTCTGTTTCGACCGCCAAACCTCTCAGGGGAGCATTTGCAACCGTTGGGCAGCATTTTTGAGTGAATTCCCGAAAATCAATTTTTTTCTGAAATTGTGACCCCGGGGCTTAGGGATTTTTTCAAAAAAATATTTTTCTGCCGGTTAAGTTGTCGAGGGCTGATTTCTTGTCCTGTAATAAGAAGCCTTCTGTTTCGACCGCCAAACCTTTCAGGGGAGCATTTGAAACTGTTGGGGACCATTTTTGAGTGAATTCCCGAAAGTCAATTTTTTTCTGATATTGTGACCCCGAGGCTTAGGGAGTTTTGCAAAAAAATATTTTTCTGCCGGTTAAGTTGTCGAGATATAATTTCTTGTCCTGTGATAAGAAGCCTTCTGTTTTGACCGCCAAACCTCTCAGGGGAGCATTTGCAACCGTTGGGCACCATTTTTGAGTGAATTGCCGAAAGTCAAATTTTTTCTGAAATTGTGACCCCGGGGCTTAGGGATTTTTAAAAAAAAATATTTTTCTGCCGGTTAAGTTGTCGAGGTCTGATTTCTTGTGCTGTGATAAAAAGCCTTCTGTTTCGACCGCCAAACCTCTCAGGGGAGCATTTGCAACCGTTGGGCAGCATTTTTGAGTGAATTCCCGAAAGTCAATTTTTTTCTGAAATTGTGAACCCCGGGCTTAGGGATTTTTTCAAAAAAATATTTTTCTGCCGGTTAAGTTGTCGAGGGCTGATTTCTTGTCCTGTAATAAGAAGCCTTCTGTTTCGACCGCCAAACCTCTCAGGGGAGCATTTGCAACCGTTGGGGACCATTTTTGAGTGAATTGCCGAAAGTCAGATTTTTTCTGAAATTGTGACCCCGGGGCTTAGGGATTTTTTCAAAAAAATATTTTTCTGCCGGTTAAGTTGTCGAGGTCTGATTTCTTGTCCTGTGATAAGAAGCCTTCTTGTTCGACCGCCAAACCTTTCAGGGGAGCATTTGCAACTGTTGGGGACCATTTTTGAGTGAATTCCCGAAAGTCAATTTTTTTCTGAAATTGTGACCCCGGGGCTTAGGGAGTTTTGCAAAAAAATATTTTTCTGCCGGTTAAGTTGTCGAGGTCTGATTTCTTGTCCTGTGATAAAAAGCCTTCTCGTTCGACCGCCAAACCTTTTAGGAGAGCATTTGCAACTGTTGGGGACCATTTTTGAGCGAATCGTCAAAAGTCAGATTTTTTCTGAAATTGTGACCCCGGGGCTTAGGGATTTTTTCAAAAAAATATTTTTCTGCCGGTTAAGTTGTCGAGGGCTGATTTCTTGTCCTGTGATAAAAAGCCTATTGTTTCGACCGCCAAACCTTTCAGGGGAGCATTTGCAACCGTTGGGGACCATTTTTGAGTGAATTGCCGAAAGTCAGATTTTTTCTGAAATTGTGACCCCGGGGCTTAGGGAATTTTTCAAAAAAATATTTTTCTGCCGGTTAAGTTGTCGAGGTCTGATTTCTTGTCCTTTGATAAAAAGCCTTCTGTTTCGACCGCCAAACCTCTCAGGGGAGCATTTGCAACCGTTGGGCACGATTTTTGAGTGAATTCCCAAAAGTCAGATATTTTCTGACATTTTGAACCCGGGGCTTAGGGAGTTTTGCAAAAAAATATTTTTCTGCCGGTTAAGTTGTCGAGGTCTGATTTCTTGTCCTGTGATAAAAAGCCTTCTCGTTCGACCGCCAAACCTTTTAGGAGAGCATTTGCAACTGTTGGGGACCATTTTTGAGTGAATCGCCAAAAGTCAGATTTTTTCTGAAATTGTGACCCCGGGGTTTAGGGATTTTTTCAAAAAAATATTTTTCTGCCGGTAAAGTTGTCGAGGTCTGATTTCTTGTCCTGTGATAAAAAGCCTTCTGTTTCGACCGCCAAACCTCTCAGGGGAGCATTTGCAACCGTTGGGCAGCATTTTTGAGTGAATAGCCGAAAGTCAGATTTTTTCTGAAATTGTGACCCCGGGGCTTAGGGATTTTTTCAAAAAAATATTTTTCTGCCGGTTAAGTTGTCGAGGTCTGATTTCTTGTCCTGTGATAAGAAGCCTTTTGGTTCGACCGCCAAACCTTTCAGGGGAGCATTTGCAACTGTTGGGGCCCATTTTTGAGTGAATTCCCGAAAGTCAATTTTTTTCTGAAATTGTGACCCCGGGGCTTAGGGACTTTTGCAAAAAAATATTTTTCTGCCGGTTAAGTTGTCGAGGTCTGATTTCTTGTCCTGTGATAAAAAGCCTTCTGTTTCGACCGCCAAACCTTTCAGGGGAGTGTTTGCAACCGTTGGGGACCATTTTTGAGTGAATTGCCGAAAGTCAAATTTTTTTCTGAAATTGTGACCCCGGGGCTTAGGGATTTTTTCAAAAAAATTTTTTTCTGCCCGTTAAGTTGTCGAGGGATGATTTCTTGTCCTGTGATAAAAAGCCTTCTCGTTCGACCGCCAAACCTTTTAGGAGAGCATTTGCAACCGTTGGGGACCATTTTTGAGTGAATCGCCAAAAGTCAGATTTTTTCTGAAATTGTGACCCCGGGGCTTAGGGATTTTTTCAAAAAAATATTTTTCTGCTGGTTAAGTAGTCGAGGTCTGATTTCTTGTCCTGTGATAAAAAGCCTTCTGTTTCGACCGCCAAACCTTTCGGGGGAGCGTTTGCAACCGTTGGGGACCATTTTTGAGTGAATTGACGAAAGTCAGATTTTTTCTGAAATTGTGACCCCGGGGCTTAGGGATTTTTTCAAAAAAAATTTTTTCTGCCCGTTAAGTTGTCGAGGGATGATTTCTTGTCCTGTGATAAAAAGCCTTCTCGTTCGACCGCCAAACCTTTTAGGAGAGCATTTGCAACCGTTGGGGACCATTTTTGAGTGAATCGCCAAAAGTCAGATTTTTTCTGAAATTGTGACCCCGGGGCTTAGGGATTTTTTCAAAAAAATATTTTTCTGCTGGTTAAGTAGTCAAGGTCTGATTTCTTGTCCTGTGATAAAAAGCCTTCTGTTTCGACCGCCAAACCTTTCGGGGGAGCGTTTGCAACCGTTGGGGACCATTTTTGAGTGAATTGACGAAAGTCAGATTTTTTCTGAAATTGTGACCCCGGGGCTTAGGGATTTTTTCAAAAAAATCTTCTCCCGCCGCTTAAGTTGTCGAGATCTGATTTCTTGTCCTTTGATAAAAAGCCTTCTGTTTCGACCGCCAAACCTCTCAGGGGAGCATTTGCAACCGTTGGGCACGATTTTTGAGTGAATTCCCGAAAGTCAGATATTTTCTGAAATTGTGAACCCGGGGCTTAGGGATTTTTTCAAAAAAATACTTTTCTGCCAGTTAAGTTGTCGAGGGATGATTTCTTGTCCTGTGATAAAAAGCCTTCTGTTTCGACCGATGAAACCTTTCAGGGGAGCATTTGCAACCGTTGGGGACCATTTTTGAGTGAATAGCCGAAAGTCAGATTTTTTCTGAAATTGTGACCCCGGGGCTTAGGGATTTTTTCAAAAAAATATTTTTCTGCCGGTTAAGTTGTCGAAGTCTGATTTCTTGTCCTGTGATAAAAAGCCTTCCGTTTCGATCGCCAAACCTTTCAGGGGAGCATTTCCAACCGTTGGGCACCAATTTTGAGTGAATAGCCGAAAGTCAGATATTTTCTGAAATTGTGAACCCGGGGCTTAGGGATTTTTTCAAAAAAATATTTTTCTGCCGGTTAAGTTGTCGAGGTCTGATTTCTTGTCCTGTGATAAAAAGCCTTCTGTTTTGACCGCCAAACCTCTCAGGGGAGCATATGCAACCGTTGGGCACCATTTTTGAGTGAATAGCCGAAAGTCAAATTTTTTCTGAAATTGTGACCCCGGGGCTTAGGGATTTTTTTAAAAAAATATTTTTCTGCCGGTTAAGTTGTCGAGGTCTGATTTCTTGTCCTGTGATAAAAAGCCTTCTGTTTCGACTGCCAAACCTCTCAGGGGAGCATTTGCAACCGTTGGGCAGCATTTTTGAGTGAATTCCCGAAAGTCAATTTTTTTCTGAAATTGTGACCCCGGGGCTTAGGGATTTTTTCAAAAAAATATTTTTCTGCCGGTTAAGTTGTCGAGGTCTGATTTCTTGTCCTGTGATAAGAAGCCTTCTGTTTTGACCGCCAAACCTCTCAGGGGAGCATTTGCAACCGTTGGGGACCATTTTTGAGTGAATTGCCGAAAGTCAGATTTTTTCTGAAATTGTGACCCCGGGGCTTAGGGATTTTTTCAAAAAAATATTTTTCTGCCGGTTAAGTTGTCGAGGTCTGATTTCTTGTCCTGTGATAAGAAGCCTTTTGGTTCGACCGCCAAACCTTTCAGGGGAGCATTTGCAACCGTTGGGCACGATTTTTGAGTGAATTCCCAAAAGTCAGATATTTTCTGAAATTTTGAACCCGGGGCTTAGGGATTTTTTTCAAAAAAATATTTTTCTGCTGTTTAAGTTGTCGAGGTCTGATTTCTTGTCCTGTGATAAAAAGCCTTCTGTTTTGACCGCCAAACCTTTCAGGGGAGCATTTGCAACCGTTGGGGACCATTTTTGAGTGAATTCCCGAAAGTCAATTTTTTTTCTGAAATTGTGACCCCGGGGCTTAGGGATTTTTTCAAAAAAATATTTTTCTGTCGGATAAGTTGTCGAGGGCTGGTTTGTTGTCCTGTGATAAAAAGCCTTCTGTTTCGACCGCCAAACCTTTCAGGGGAGCATTTGCAACCGTTGGGGACCATTTTTGAGTGAATTGCCGAAAGTCAATTTTTTTCTGAAATTGTGATCCCGGGGCTTAGGCATTTTTTCAAAAAAATATTTTTCTGCCTCTAAAGTTGTCGAGGTCTGATTTCTTGTCCTGTGATATAAAGCCTTCTGTTTTGACCGCCAAACCTCTCAGGGGAGCATTTGTAACCGTTGGGGACCATTTTTGAGTGAATAGCCGAAAGTCAGATTTTTTCTGAAATTGTGACCCCTGGGCTTAGGGATTTTTTCAAAAAAATATTTTTCTGCCGGTTAAGTTGTCGAGGTCTGATTTCTTGTCCTGTGATAAAAAGCCTTCTGTTTCGACCGCCAAACCTTTCAGGGGAGCATTTCCAACCGTTGGGCACCATTTTTGAGTGAATTGCCGAAAGTCAATTTTTTTCTGAAATTCTGACCCCGGGGCTTACGGATTTTTTCAAAAAAATATTTTTCTGCCGGTTAAGTTGTCGACGGCTGATTTCTTCTCCTGTGATAAAAAGCCTTCTGTTTCGATCGCCAAACCTTTCAGGGGAGCGTTTGCAACCGGTGGGGATCATTTTTAAGTGAATTGCCGAAAGTCAGATTTTTTCTGAAACTGTGACCCTGGGACTTATTTTTCTGCCGGTTAAGTTGTCGAGGGCTGATTTCTTCTCCTGTGATAAAAAGCCTTCTGTTTCGACCGCCAAACCTCTCAGGGGAGCATTTGCAACCGTTGGGGACCATTTATGAGTGAACTGCCGAAAGTCAAATTTTTTTTCTGCCGGATAAGTTGTCGAGGGATGATTTCTTGTCCTGTGATAAAAAGCCTTCTGTTTCGACCGCCAAACGTCTCAGCGGAGCATTTGCAACCATTGGGCACCATTTTTGAGTGAATTGCCGAAAGTCAGATTTTATCTGAAATTGTGACCCCGGGGCTTAGGGATTTTTTCAAAAAAATATTTTTCTGCCGGTTAAGTTGTCGAGGGCTGATTTCTTGTCCTGTGATAAAAAGCCTTCTGTTTCGACCGCCAAACCTTTCGGGGGAGCGTTTGCAACCGTTGGGGATCATTTTTGTGTGAATAGCCAAAAGTCAGATTTTTTCTGAAATTGTGACCCTGGGGCTTAGGGATTTTTTCAACAAAATCTTCTTCCGCCGCTTAAGTTGTCGAGGTCTGATTTCTTGTCCTTTGATAAAAAGCCTTCTGTTTCGACCGCCAAACCTTTTAGGAGAGCATTTGCAACCGTTGGGGACCATTTTTGAGTGAATTGCCGAAAGTCAGATTTTTTCTGAAATTGTGACCCCGGGGCTTAGGGATTTTTTCAAAAAAATATTTTTCTGCCGGTTAAGTTGTCGAGGGCTGATTTCTTGTCCTGTGATAAAAAGCCTATTGTTTCGACCGCCAAACCTTTCAGGGGAGCATTTGCAACCGTTGGGGACCATTTTTGAGTGAATTGCCGAAAGTCAGATTTTTTCTGAAATTGTGACTCCGGGGCTTAGGGATTTTTTCAAAAAAATATTTTTCTGCCGGTTAAGTTGTCGAGGTCTGATTTCTTGTCCTTTGATAAAAAGCCTTCTGTTTCGACCGCCAAACCTCTCAGGGGAGCATTTGCAACCGTTGGGCACTATTTTTGAGTGAATTCCCGAAAGTCAGATATTTTCTGAAATTGTGAACCCGGGGCTTAGGGATTTTTTCAAAAAAATATTTTTCTGCCGGTTAAGTTGTCGAGGTCTGATTTCTTGTCCTGTGATAAAAAGCCTTCTGTTTTGACCGCCAAACCTCTCAGGGGAGCATCTGCAACCGTTGGGCACCATTTTTGAGTGAATAGCCGAAAGTCAATTTTTTTCTGAAATTGTGACCCCGGGGCTTAGGGATTTTTTTAAAAAAATATTTTTCTGCCGGTTAAGTTGTCGAGGTCTGATTTCTTGTCCTGTGATAAAAAGCCTTCTGTTTCGACCGCCAAACCTCTCAGGGGAGCATTTGCAACCGTTGGGCAGCATTTTTGAGTGAATTCCCGAAAGTCAGATATTTTCTGAAATTGTGAACCCGGGGCTTAGGGATTTTTTCAAAAAAATACTTTTCTGCCGGTTAAGTTGTCGAGGTCTGATTTCTTGTCCTGTGATAAAAAGCCTTCTGTTTCGACCGCCAAACCTTTCAGGGGAGTGTTTGCAACCGTTGGGGACCATTTTTGAGTGAATTGCCGAAAGTCAGATTTTTTTCTGAAATTGTGACCCCGGGGCTTAGGGATTTTTTCAAAAAAATTTTTTTCTGCCCGTTAAGTTGTCGAGGGATGATTTCTTGTCCTGTGATAAAAAGCCTTCTCGTTCGACCGCCAAACCTTTTAGGAGAGCATTTGCAACCGTTGGGGACCATTTTTGAGTGAATCGCCAAAAGTCAGATTTTTTCTGAAATTGTGACCCCGGGGCTTAGGGATTTTTTCAAAAAAATATTTTTCTGCTGGTTAAGTAGTCGAGGTCTGATTTCTTGTCCTGTGATAAAAAGCCTTCTGTTTCGACCGCCAAACCTTTCGGGGGAGCGTTTGCAACCGTTGGGGACCATTTTTGAGTGAATTGACGAAAGTCAGATTTTTTCTAAAATTGTGACCCCGGGGCTTAGGGATTTTTTCAAAAAAATTTTTTTCTGCCCGTTAAGTTGTCGAGGGATGATTTCTTGTCCTGTGATAAAAAGCCTTCTCGTTCGACCGCCAAACCTTTTAGGAGAGCATTTGCAACCGTTGGGGACCATTTTTGAGTGAATCGCCAAAAGCCAGATTTTTTCTGAAATTGTGACCCCGGGGCTTAGGGATTTTTTCAAAAAAATATTTTTCTGCTGGTTAAGTAGTCGAGGTCTGATTTCTTGTCCTGTGATAAAAAGCCTTCTGTTTCGACCGCCAAACCTTTCGGGGGAGCGTTTGCAACCGTTGGGGACCATTTTTGAGTGAATTGACGAAAGTCAGATTTTTTCTGAAATTGTGACCCCGGGGCTTAGGGATTTTTTCAAAAAAATCTTCTTCCGCCGCTTAAGTTGTCGAGGTCTGATTTCTTGTCCTTTGATAAAAAGCCTTCTGTTTCGACCGCCAAACCTCTCAGGGGAGCATTTGCAACCGTTGGGCAAGATTTTTGAGTGAATTCCCGAAAGTCAGATATTTTCTGAAATTGTGAACCCGGGGCTTAGGGATTTTTTCAAAAAAATACTTTTCTGCCCGTTAAGTTGTCGAGGGCTGATTTCTTGTCCTGTGATAAAAAGCCTTCTGTTTCGACCGATAAAACCTTTCAGGGGAGCATTTGCAACCGTTGGGGACCATTTTTGAGTGAATAGCCGAAAGTCAGATTTTTTCTGAAATTGTGACCCCGGGGCTTAGGGATTTTTTCAAAAAAATATTTTTCTGCCGGTTAAGTTGTCGAAGTCTGATTTCTTGTCCTGTGATAAAAAGCCTTCCGTTTCGACCGCCAAACCTTTCAGGGGAGCATTTCCAACCGTTGGGCACCATTTTTGAGTGAATAGCCGAAAGTCAGATATTTTCTGAAATTGTGAACCCGGGGCTTAGGGATTTTTTCAAAAAAATATTTTTCTGCCTGTTAAGTTGTCGAGGTCTGATTTCTTGTCCTGTGATAAAAAGCCTTCTGTTTTGACCGCCAAACCTCTCAGGGGAGCATATGCAACCGTTGGGCACCATTTTTGAGTGAATAGCCGAAAGTCAAATTTTTTCTGAAATTGTGACCCCGGGGCTTAGGGATTTTTTAAAAAAAATATTTTTCTGCCGGTTAAGTTGTCGAGGTCTGATTTCTTGTCCTGTGATAAAAAGCCTTCTGTTTCGACCGCCAAACCTCTCAGGGGTGCATTTGCAACCGTTGGGCAGCATTTTTGAGTGAATTCCCGAAAGTCAATTTTTTTCTGAAATTGTGACCCCGGGGCTTAGGGATTTTTTCAAAAAAATATTTTTCTGCCGGTTAAGTTGTGGAGGGCTGATTTCTTGTCCTGTGATAAGAAGCCTTCTGTTTTGACCGCCAAACCTCTCAGGGGAGCATTTGCAACCGTTGGGGACCATTTTTGAGTGAATTGCCGAAAGTCAGATTTTTTCTGAAATTGTGACCCCGGGGCTTAGGGATTTTTTCAAAAAAATATTTTTCTGCCGGTTAAGTTGTCGAGGTCTGATTTCTTGTCCTGTGATAAGAAGCCTTTTGGTTCGACCGCCAAACCTTTCAGGGGAGCATTTGCAACCGTTCGGCACGATTTTTGAGTGAATTCCCAAAAGTCAGATATTTTCTGAAATTTTCAACCCGGGGCTTAGGGATTTTTTTCAAAAAAATATTTTTCTGCTGTTTAAGTTGTCGAGGTCTGATTTCTTGTCCTGTGATAAAAAGCCTTCTGTTTCGACCGACAAACCTTTCGGGGGAGTGTTTGCAACCGTTGGGGACCATTTTTGAGTGAATTGCCGAAAGTCAGATTTTTTCTGAAATTGTGACCCCGGGGCTTAGGGATTTTTTTAAAAAAATATTTTTCTGCCGGTTAAGTTGTCGAGGGCTGATTTCTTGTCCTGTGATAAGAAGCCTTCTGTTTTGACCGCCAAACCTTTCAGGGGAGCATTTACATTTACATGGTGATACTGTCATTAACCAAGCTGGGCTTAAACAACATGCTCAGAGGGCTCATGACATATTGTGATACCAACTCCCTTAAAATTAATTTCGCCAAAACCAAAATTCTTACTTTTGGCATGAAAACTCGGAAGTCACTCTGGAATTTTGAGGGCCATTCTATTGAACATTGTTCAGCATTCAAGTATTTGGGTATCATTTTTCAGCATGGGCTTAGCTGGTCAGCTCACCTAAATACAACCATCCTGGCTGCCCGCAGAACCATCAAAGCCTTGGAGAAATTCTACTATGCAAAAGGCGGCCAGCTGGTTCCACCAATCAGAAAAGCATTTATCAGCAAAGTCCTCCCGATGTTATTGTATGGGGTTGAAATCTGGGGGTGGAATTTAAAAACACTACAACGGCTGGAGATTCTACAAAACTCTTTTGCACGGAAGATACTGGGTCTCCCCAAGGGCTCGGTTGCAGCACAGTTAAGAACAGAACTGGGCCTCCCCTCCATTGTTGCGAGAGCCCACATTAGAATTATTAGCTTTTATTGTAAATTAATCAATGCCCCAGGTCCCCTACTAGCCAGGCAAGCCTTTTTAACGTGTTCTCAAAGCAATAAATGGTCCAAGGCCATGGTGACTATTACTGCACGCTACTCTCTCCCAAATCTTGACTCGCTGTCCTCTTGGGACAAACATAAAATCCGGGCCTGGATTCTTACAAGAGACGAGGCCATGGACCGGGCACAGTCCACCTCAGCTCGCCTCTCCATGTGGCTCCCTAAAGTGAAAGTGGTAAGATCACTTGCCAACTACTTGATAGACCTGACGGAGCCCAACTTGAGAAGAGCGTTTACTATGGCCCGCTTCCATTCTATACCCACGGCCTTCCTGCAGGGGATTTATTCTAAGACCCCTATTACCCAGCGTCTATGTCCATGCACAATGAATGAAGTAGAGGACTTCATACATTTCTTTTTCTACTGCCCTATTTATGAGCCAATAAGATCTAAGCTCCTCCTTTTGATCCCGTCCACCATTACATCTAAGGAAGACTGTTTGAAATCGCTTCTTGTGGACGCAAATCCCCAAATCTCACGTGGGGTGGCAATATTCATAGTGCAGGCTCTGAAACTCAGGGCTACTCTGACAGGGTAGCGTGCCCTAGACCTGGACCTGTTTTAATCTTTTTATTACTTTTAACTCAATATGCTGAGTCTGTTCTGGGGCCATTTTGTGCTTTATATATACCCGCATACTAGTTTTTGGGCGCTGGCTATTATATCTTTGCATTATTGTCTTCGGGTAACTTAAATGTCACTACGCCAGCCAAAACACCTGAATTTTGCTGGGCTGCTTGTCTCTAGTTTGTCTTTTTTCTTTTTTGTATTGTCTTATTTTGCTATGGCAGTTTGCTAATGCAATAAAGGTTTTGATTGATTGATTGACCGCCAAACCTCTCAGGGGAGCATTTGCAACCGTTGGGGACCATTTTTGAGTGAATTGCCGAAAGTCAGATTTTTTCTGAAATTGCGACCCCGGGGCTTAGGGATTTTTTCTAAAAAATATTTTTCTGCCGGTTAAGTTGTCGAGGTCTGATTTCTTGTCCTGTGATAAAAAGCCTTCTGTTTTGACCGCCAAACCTTTCAGGGGAGCATTTGCAACCGTTGGGGACCATTTTTGAGTGAATTCCCGAAAGTCAATTTTTTTTCTGAAATTGTGACCCCGGGGCTTAGGGATTTTTTCAAAAAAATATTTTTCTGTCGGATAAGTTGTCGAGGGCTGGTTTGTTGTCCTGTGATAAAAAGCCTTCTGTTTCGACCGCCAAACCTTTCAGGGGAGCATTTGCAACCGTTGGGGACCATTTTTGAGTGAATTGCCGAAAGTCAATTTTTTTCTGAAATTGTGATCCCGGGGCTTAGGCATTTTTTCAAAAAAATATTTTTCTGCCTCTAAAGTTGTCGAGGTCTGATTTCTTGTCCTGTGATATAAAGCCTTCTGTTTTGACCGCCAAACCTCTCAGGGGAGCATTTGTAACCGTTGGGGACCATTTTTGAGTGAATAGCCGAAAGTCAGATTTTTTCTGAAATTGTGACCCCTGGGCTTAGGGATTTTTTCAAAAAAATATTTTTCTGCCGGTTAAGTTGTCGAGGTCTGATTTCTTGTCCTGTGATAAAAAGCCTTCTGTTTCGACCGCCAAACCTTTCAGGGGAGCATTTCCAACCGTTGGGCACCATTTTTGAGTGAATTGCCGAAAGTCAATTTTTTTCTGAAATTGTGACCCCGGGGCTTACGGATTTTTTCAAAAAAATATTTTTCTGCCGGTTAAGTTGTCGACGGCTGATTTCTTGTCCTGTGATAAAAAGCCTTCTGTTTCGATCGCCAAACCTTTCAGGGGAGCGTTTGCAACCGGTGGGGATCATTTTTAAGTGAATTGCCGAAAGTCAGATTTTTTCTGAAACTGTGACCCTGGGACTTATTTTTCTGCCGGTTAAGTTGTCGAGGGCTGATTTCTTCTCCTGTGATAAAAAGCCTTCTGTTTCGACCGCCAAACCTCTCAGGGGAGCATTTGCAACCGTTGGGGACCATTTATGAGTGAACTGCCGAAAGTCAAATTTTTTTTCTGCCGGATAAGTTGTCGAGGGATGATTTCTTGTCCTGTGATAAAAAGCCTTCTGTTTCGACCGCCAAACGTCTCAGCGGAGCATTTGCAACCATTGGGCACCATTTTTGAGTGAATTGCCGAAAGTCAGATTTTATCTGAAATTGTGACCCCGGGGCTTAGGGATTTTTTCAAAAAAATATTTTTCTGCCGGTTAAGTTGTCGAGGGCTGATTTCTTGTCCTGTGATAAAAAGCCTTCTGTTTCGACCGCCAAACCTTTCGGGGGAGCGTTTGCAACCGTTGGGGATCATTTTTGTGTGAATAGCCAAAAGTCAGATTTTTTCTGAAATTGTGACCCTGGGGCTTAGGGATTTTTTCAACAAAATCTTCTTCCGCCGCTTAAGTTGTCGAGGTCTGATTTCTTGTCCTTTGATAAAAAGCCTTCTGTTTCGACCGCCAAACCTTTTAGGAGAGCATTTGCAACCGTTGGGGACCATTTTTGAGTGAATTGCCGAAAGTCAGATTTTTTCTGAAATTGTGACCCCGGGGCTTAGGGATTTTTTCAAAAAAATATTTTTCTGCCGGTTAAGTTGTCGAGGGCTGATTTCTTGTCCTGTGATAAAAAGCCTATTGTTTCGACCGCCAAACCTTTCAGGGGAGCATTTGCAACCGTTGGGGACCATTTTTGAGTGAATTGCCGAAAGTCAGATTTTTTCTGAAATTGTGACTCCGGGGCTTAGGGATTTTTTCAAAAAAATATTTTTCTGCCGGTTAAGTTGTCGAGGTCTGATTTCTTGTCCTTTGATAAAAAGCCTTCTGTTTCGACCGCCAAACCTCTCAGGGGAGCATTTGCAACCGTTGGGCACTATTTTTGAGTGAATTCCCGAAAGTCAGATATTTTCTGAAATTGTGAACCCGGGGCTTAGGGATTTTTTCAAAAAAATATTTTTCTGCCGGTTAAGTTGTCGAGGGCTGATTTCTTGTCCTGTGATAAAAAGCCTATTGTTTCGACCGCCAAACCTCTCAGGGGAGCATTTGCAACCGTTGGGGACCATTTTTGAGTGAATTGCCGAAAGTCAGATTTTTTCTGAAATTGTGACTCCGGGGCTTAGGGATTTTTTCAAAAAAATATTTTTCTGCCGGTTAAGTTGTCGAGGTCTGATTTCTTGTCCTTTGATAAAAAGCCTTCTGTTTCGACCGCCAAACCTCTCAGGGGAGCATTTGCAACCGTTGGGCACTATTTTTGAGTGAATTCCCGAAAGTCAGATATTTTCTGAAATTGTGAACCCGGGGCTTAGGGATTTTTTCAAAAAAATATTTTTCTGCCGGTTAAGTTGTCGAGGTCTGATTTCTTGTCCTGTGATAAAAAGCCTTCTGTTTTGACCGCCAAACCTCTCAGGGGAGCATCTGCAACCGTTGGGCACCATTTTTGAGTGAATAGCCGAAAGTCAATTTTTTTCTGAAATTGTGACCCCGGGGCTTAGGGATTTTTTTAAAAAAATATTTTTCTGCCGGTTAAGTTGTCGAGGTCTGATTTCTTGTCCTGTGATAAAAAGCCTTCTGTTTCGACCGCCAAACCTCTCAGGGGAGCATTTGCAACCGTTGGGCAGCATTTTTGAGTGAATTCCCGAAAGTCAGATATTTTCTGAAATTGTGAACCCGGGGCTTAGGGATTTTTTCAAAAAAATACTTTTCTGCCGGTTAAGTTGTCGAGGTCTGATTTCTTGTCCTGTGATAAAAAGCCTTCTGTTTCGACCGCCAAACCTTTCAGGGGAGTGTTTGCAACCGTTGGGGACCATTTTTGAGTGAATTGCCGAAAGTCAGATTTTTTTCTGAAATTGTGACCCCGGGGCTTAGGGATTTTTTCAAAAAATTTTTTTTCTGCCCGTTAAGTTGTCGAGGGATGATTTCTTGTCCTGTGATAAAAAGCCTTCTCGTTCGACCGCCAAACCTTTTAGGAGAGCATTTGCAACCGTTGGGGACCATTTTTGAGTGAATCGCCAAAAGTCAGATTTTTTCTGAAATTGTGACCCCGGGGCTTAGGGATTTTTTCAAAAAAATATTTTTCTGCTGGTTAAGTAGTCGAGGTCTGATTTCTTGTCCTGTGATAAAAAGCCTTCTGTTTCGACCGCCAAACCTTTCGGGGGAGCGTTTGCAACCGTTGGGGACCATTTTTGAGTGAATAGACGAAAGTCAGATTTTTTCTAAAATTGTGACCCCGGGGCTTAGGGATTTTTTCAAAAAAAATTTTTTCTGCCCGTTAAGTTGTCGAGGGATGATTTCTTGTCCTGTGATAAAAAGCCTTCTCGTTCGACCGCCAAACCTTTTAGGAGAGCATTTGCAACCGTTGGGGACCATTTTTGAGTGAATCGCCAAAAGCCAGATTTTTTCTGAAATTGTGACCCCGGGGCTTAGGGATTTTTTCAAAAAAATATTTTTCTGCTGGTTAAGTAGTCGAGGTCTGATTTCTTGTCCTGTGATAAAAAGCCTTCTGTTTCGACCGCCAAACCTTTCGGGGGAGCGTTTGCAACCGTTGGGGACCATTTTTGAGTGAATTGACGAAAGTCAGATTTTTTCTGAAATTGTGACCCCGGGGCTTAGGGATTTTTTCAAAAAAATCTTCTTCCGCCGCTTAAGTTGTCGAGGTCTGATTTCTTGTCCTTTGATAAAAAGCCTTCTGTTTCGACCGCCAAACCTCTCAGGGGAGCATTTGCAACCGTTGGGCAAGATTTTTGAGTGAATTCCCGAAAGTCAGATATTTTCTGAAATTGTGAACCCGGGGCTTAGGGATTTTTTCAAAAAAATATTTTTCTGCCGGTTAAGTTGTCGAAGTCTGATTTCTTGTCCTGTGATAAAAAGCCTTCCGTTTCGACCGCCAAACCTTTCAGGGGAGCATTTCCAACCGTTGGGGACCATTTTTGAGTGAATAGCCGAAAGTCAGATTTTTTCTGAAATTGTGAACCCGGGGCTTAGGGATTTTTTCAAAAAAATATTTTTCTGCCTGTTAAGTTGTCGAGGTCTGATTTCTTGTCCTGTGATAAAAAGCCTTCTGTTTTGACCGCCAAACCTCTCAGGGGAGCATATGCAACCGTTGGGCACCATTTTTGAGTGAATAGCCGAAAGTCAAATTTTTTCTGAAATTGTGGCCCCGGGGCTTAGGGATTTTTTAAAAAAAATATTTTTCTGCCGGTTAAGTTGTCGAGGTCTGATTTCTTGTCCTGTGATAAAAAGCCTTCTGTTTCGACCGCCAAACCTCTCAGGGGTGCATTTGCAACCGTTGGGCAGCATTTTTGAGTGAATTCCCGAAAGTCAATTTTTTTCTGAAATTGTGACCCCGGGGCTTAGGGATTTTTTCAAAAAAATATTTTTCTGCCGGTTAAGTTGTCGAGGGCTGATTTCTTGTCCTGTGATAAGAAGCCTTCTGTTTTGACCGCCAAACCTCTCAGGGGAGCATTTGCAACCGTTGGGGACCATTTTTGAGTGAATTGCCGAAAGTCAGATTTTTTCTGAAATTGTGACCCCGGGGCTTAGGGATTTTTTCAAAAAAATATTTTTCTGCCGGTTAAGTTGTCGAGGTCTGATTTCTTGTCCTGTGATAAGAAGCCTTTTGGTTCGACCGCCAAACCTTTCAGGGGAGCATTTGCAACCGTTCGGCACGATTTTTGAGTGAATTCCCAAAAGTCAGATATTTTCTGAAATTTTCAACCCGGGGCTTAGGGATTTTTTTCAAAAAAATATTTTTCTGCTGTTTAAGTTGTCGAGGTCTGATTTCTTGTCCTGTGATAAAAAGCCTTCTGTTTCGACCGACAAACCTTTCGGGGGAGTGTTTGCAACCGTTGGGGACCATTTTTGAGTGAATTGCCGAAAGTCAGATTTTTTCTGAAATTGTGACCCCGGGGCTTAGGGATTTTTTTAAAAAAATATTTTTCTGCCGGTTAAGTTGTCGAGGGCTGATTTCTTGTCCTGTGATAAGAAGCCTTCTGTTTTGACCGCCAAACCTCTCAGGGGAGCATTTGCAACCGTTGGGGACCATTTTTGAGTGAATTGCCGAAAGTCAGATTTTTTCTGAAATTGCGACCCCGGGGCTTAGGGATTTTTTCTAAAAAATATTTTTCTGCCGGTTAAGTTGTCGAGGTCTGATTTCTTGTCCTGTGATAAAAAGCCTTCTGTTTTGACCGCCAAACCTTTCAGGGGAGCATTTGCAACCGTTGGGGACCATTTTTGAGTGAATTCCCGAAAGTCAATTTTTTTTCTGAAATTGTGACCCCGGGGCTTAGGGATTTTTTCAAAAAAATATTTTTCTGTCGGATAAGTTGTCGAGGGCTGGTTTGTTGTCCTGTGATAAAAAGCCTTCTGTTTCGACCGCCAAACCTTTCAGGGGAGCATTTGCAACCGTTGGGGACCATTTTTGAGTGAATTGCCGAAAGTCAATTTTTTTCTGAAATTGTGATCCCGGGGCTTAGGCATTTTTTCAAAAAAATATTTTTCTGCCTCTAAAGTTGTCGAGGTCTGATTTCTTGTCCTGTGATATAAAGCCTTCTGTTTTGACCGCCAAACCTCTCAGGGGAGCATTTGTAACCGTTGGGGACCATTTTTGAGTGAATAGCCGAAAGTCAGATTTTCTCTGAAATTGTGACCCCTGGGCTTAGGGATTTTTTCAAAAAAATATTTTTCTGCCGGTTAAGTTGTCGAGGTCTGATTTCTTGTTCTGTGATAAAAAGCCTTCTGTTTCGACCGCCAAACCTTTCAGGGGAGCATTTCCAACCGTTGGGCACCATTTTTGAGTGAATTGCCGAAAGTCAATTTTTTTCTGAAATTGTGACCCCGGGGCTTACGGATTTTTTCAAAAAAATATTTTTCTGCCGGTTAAGTTGTCGACGGCTGATTTCTTGTCCTGTGATAAAAAGCCTTCTGTTTCGATCGCCAAACCTTTCAGGGGAGCGTTTGCAACCGGTGGGGATCATTTTTAAGTGAATTGCCGAAAGTCAGATTTTTTCTGAAACTGTGACCCTGGGACTTATTTTTCTGCCGGTTAAGTTGTCGAGGGCTGATTTCTTCTCCTGTGATAAAAAGCCTTCTGTTTCGACCGCCAAACCTCTCAGGGGAGCATTTGCAACCGTTGGGGACCATTTATGAGTGAACTGCCGAAAGTCAAATTTTTTTTCTGCCGGATAAGTTGTCGAGGGATGATTTCTTGTCCTGTGATAAAAAGCCTTCTGTTTCGACCGCCAAACGTCTCAGCGGAGCATTTGCAACCATTGGGCACCATTTTTGAGTGAATTGCCGAAAGTCAGATTTTATCTGAAATTGTGACCCCGGGGCTTAGGGATTTTTTCAAAAAAATATTTTTCTGCCGGTTAAGTTGTCGAGGGCTGATTTCTTGTCCTGTGATAAAAAGTCTTCTGTTTCGACCGCCAAACCTTTCGGGGGAGCGTTTGCAACCGTTGGGGATCATTTTTGTGTGAATAGCCAAAAGTCAGATTTTTTCTGAAATTGTGACCCTGGGGCTTAGGGATTTTTTCAACAAAATCTTCTTCCGCCGCTTAAGTTGTCGAGGTCTGATTTCTTGTCCTTTGATAAAAAGCCTTCTGTTTCGACCGCCAAACCTTTTAGGAGAGCATTTGCAACCGTTGGGGACCATTTTTGAGTGAATTGCCGAAAGTCAGATTTTTTCTGAAATTGTGACCCCGGGGCTTAGGGATTTTTTCAAAAAAATATTTTTCTGCCGGTTAAGTTGTCGAGGGCTGATTTCTTGTCCTGTGATAAAAAGCCTATTGTTTCGACCGCCAAACCTTTCAGGGGAGCATTTGCAACCGTTGGGGACCATTTTTGAGTGAATTGCCGAAAGTCAGATTTTTTCTGAAATTGTGACTCCGGGGC
The DNA here is from genome assembly GCF_965153285.1 of Podarcis tiliguerta. Classification (NCBI taxonomy): domain Eukaryota; kingdom Metazoa; phylum Chordata; class Lepidosauria; order Squamata; family Lacertidae; genus Podarcis; species Podarcis tiliguerta. The sequence goes on from NW_028148688.1 coordinate 66,314, forward strand.
TTAGGGATTTTTTCAAAAAAATATTTTTCTGCCGGTTAAGTTGTCGAGGTCTGATTTCTTGTCCTTTGATAAAAAGCCTTCTGTTTCGACCGCCAAACCTCTCAGGGGAGCATTTGCAACCGTTGGGCACTATTTTTGAGTGAATTCCCGAAAGTCAGATATTTCCTGAAATTGTGAACCCGGGGCTTAGGGATTTTTTCAAAAAAATATTTTTCTGCCGGTTAAGTTGTCGAGGTCTGATTTCTTGTCCTGTGATAAAAAGCCTCCTGTTTTGACCGCCAAACCTCTCAGGGGAGCATCTGCAACCGTTGGGCACCATTTTTGAGTGAATAGCCGAAAGTCAATTTTTTTCTGAAATTGTGACCCCGGGGCTTAGGGATTTTTTTAAAAAAATATTTTTCTGCCGGTTAAGTTGTCGAGGTCTGATTTCTTGTCCTGTGATAAAAAGCCTTCTGTTTCGACCGCCAAACCTCTCAGGGGAGCATTTGCAACCGTTGGGCAGCATTTTTGAGTGAATTCCCGAAAGTCAGATATTTTCTGAAATTGTGAACCCGGGGCTTAGGGATTTTTTCAAAAAAATACTTTTCTGCCGGTTAAGTTGTCGAGGTCTGATTTCTTGTCCTGTGATAAAAAGCCTTCTGTTTCGACCGCCAAACCTTTCAGGGGAGTGTTTGCAACCGTTGGGGACCATTTTTGAGTGAATTGCCGAAAGTCAGATTTTTTTCTGAAATTGTGACCCCGGGGCTTAGGGATTTTTTCAAAAAAAATTTTTTCTGCCCGTTAAGTTGTCGAGGGATGATTTCTTGTCCTGTGATAAAAAGCCTTCTCGTTCGACCGCCAAACCTTTTAGGAGAGCATTTGCAACCGTTGGGGACCATTTTTGAGTGAATCGCCAAAAGTCAGATTTTTTCTGAAATTGTGACCCCGGGGCTTAGGGATTTTTTCAAAAAAATATTTTTCTGCTGGTTAAGTAGTCGAGGTCTGATTTCTTGTCCTGTGATAAAAAGCCTTCTGTTTCGACCGCCAAACCTTTCGGGGGAGCGTTTGCAACCGTTGGGGACCATTTTTGAGTGAATTGACGAAAGTCAGATTTTTTCTAAAATTGTGACCCCGGGGCTTAGGGATTTTTTCAAAAAAAATTTTTTCTGCCCGTTAAGTTGTCGAGGGATGATTTCTTGTCCTGTGATAAAAAGCCTTCTCGTTCGACCGCCAAACCTTTTAGGAGAGCATTTGCAACCGTTGGGGACCATTTTTGAGTGAATCGCCAAAAGCCAGATTTTTTCTGAAATTGTGACCCCGGGGCTTAGGGATTTTTTCAAAAAAATATTTTTCTGCTGGTTAAGTAGTCGAGGTCTGATTTCTTGTCCTGTGATAAAAAGCCTTCTGTTTCGACCGCCAAACCTTTCGGGGGAGCGTTTGCAACCGTTGGGGACCATTTTTGAGTGAATTGAGGAAAGTCAGATTTTTTCTGAAATTGTGACCCCGGGGCTTAGGGATTTTTTCAAAAAAATCTTCTTCCGCCGCTTAAGTTGTCGAGGTCTGATTTCTTGTCCTTTGATAAAAAGCCTTCTGTTTCGACCGCCAAACCTCTCAGGGGAGCATTTGCAACCGTTGGGCAAGATTTTTGAGTGAATTCCCGAAAGTCAGATATTTTCTGAAATTGTGAACCCGGGGCTTAGGGATTTTTTCAAAAAAATACTTTTCTGCCCGTTAAGTTGTCGAGGGCTGATTTCTTGTCCTGTGATAAAAAGCCTTCTGTTTCGACCGATAAAACCTTTCAGGGGAGCATTTGCAACCGTTGGGGACCATTTTTGAGTGAATAGCCGAAAGTCAGATTTTTTCTGAAATTGTGACCCCGGGGCTTAGGGATTTTTTCAAAAAAATATTTTTCTGCCGGTTAAGTTGTCGAAGTCTGATTTCTTGTCCTGTGATAAAAAGCCTTCCGTTTCGACCGCCAAACCTTTCAGGGGAGCATTTCCAACCGTTGGGCACCATTTTTGAGTGAATAGCCGAAAGTCAGATATTTTCTGAAATTGTGAACCCGGGGCTTAGGGATTTTTTCAAAAAAATATTTTTCTGCCTGTTAAGTTGTCGAGGTCTGATTTCTTGTCCTGTGATAAAAAGCCTTCTGTTTTGACCGCCAAACCTCTCAGGGGAGCATATGCAACCGTTGGGCACCATTTTTGAGTGAATAGCCGAAAGTCAAATTTTTTCTGAAATTGTGACCCCGGGGCTTAGGGATTTTTTTAAAAAAATATTTTTCTGCCGGTTAAGTTGTCGAGGTCTGATTTCTTGTCCTGTGATAAAAAGCCTTCTGTTTCGACCGCCAAACCTCTCAGGGGTGCATTTGCAACCGTTGGGCAGCATTTTTGAGTGAATTCCCGAAAGTCAATTTTTTTCTGAAATTGTGACCCCGGGGCTTAGGGATTTTTTCAAAAAAATATTTTTCTGCCGGTTAAGTTGTCGAGGGCTGATTTCTTGTCCTGTGATAAGAAGCCTTCTGTTTTGACCGCCAAACCTCTCAGGGGAGCATTTGCAACCGTTGGGGACCATTTTTGAGTGAATTGCCGAAAGTCAGATTTTTTCTGAAATTGTGACCCCGGGGCTTAGGGATTTTTTCAAAAAAATATTTTTCTGCCGGTTAAGTTGTCGAGGTCTGATTTCTTGTCCTGTGATAAGAAGCCTTTTGGTTCGACCGCCAAACCTTTCAGGGGAGCATTTGCAACCGTTGGGCACGATTTTTGAGTGAATTCCCAAAAGTCAGATATTTTCTGAAATTTTCAACCCGGGGCTTAGGGATTTTTTTCAAAAAAATATTTTTCTGCTGTTTAAGTTGTCGAGGTCTGATTTCTTGTCCTGTGATAAAAAGCCTTCTGTTTTGACCGCCAAACCTCTCAGGGGAGCATATGTAACCGTTGGGCACCATTTTTGAGTGAATAGCCGAAAGTCAATTTTTTTCTGAAATTGTGACCCCGGGGCTTAGGGATTTTTTTAAAAAAATATTTTTCTGCCGGTTAAGTTGTCGAGGTCTGATTTCTTGTCCTGTGATAAAAAGCCTTCTGTTTCGACCGCCAAACCTCTCAGGGGAGCATTTGCAACCGTTGGGCAGCTTTTTTGAATGAATTCCAGAAAGTCAATTTTTTTCTGAAATTGTGACCCCGGGGCTTAGGGATTTTTTTAAAAAAATATTTTTCTGCTGGTTAAGTTGTCGAGGTCAGATTTCTTGTCCTGTGATAAGAAGCCTTTTGGTTCGACCGCCAAACCTTTCAGGGGAGCATTTGCAACCGTTGGGCAAGATTTTTGAGTGAATTCCCAAAAGTTAGATATTTTCTGAAATTTTCAACCCGGGGCTTAGGGATTTTTTTCAAAAAAATATTTTTCTGTTGTTTAAGTTGTCGAGGTCTGATTTCTTGTCCTTTGATAAAAAGCCTACTGTTTCGACCGACAAACCTTTCGGGGGAGCGTTTGCAACCGTTGGGGACCATTTTTGAGTGAATTGCCGAAAGTCAGATTTTTTCTGAAATTGTGACCCCGGGGCTTAGGGATTTTTTCAAAAAAATCTTCCTCCGCCGCTTAAGTTGTCGAGGTCTGATTTCTTGTCCTTGATAAAAAGCCTTCTGTTTTGACCGCCAAACCTCTCAGGGGAGCATATGCAACCGCTGGGCACCATTTTTGAGTGAATTCCCGAAAGTCAATTTTTTTCTGAAATTGTGACCCCGGGGCTTAGGGATTTTTTCAAAAAAAAAAATTTCTGCCCGTTAAGTTGTCGAGGGATGATTTCTTGTCCTGTGATAAAAAGCCTTCTCGTTCGACCGCCAAACCTTTTAGGAGAGCATTTGCAACCGTTGGGGACGATTTTTGAGTGAATCGCCAAAAGTCAGATTTTTTCTGAAATTGTGACCCCGGGGCTTAGGGATTTTTTCAAAAAAATATTTTTCTGCTGGTTAAGTAGTCGAGGTCTGATTTCTTGTCCTGTGATAAAAAGCCTTCTGTTTCGACCGCCAAACTTTTCGGGGGAGCGTTTGCAACCGTTGGGGACCATTTTTGAGTGAATTGACGAAAGTCTGATTTTTTCTGAAATTGTGACCCCGGGGCTTAGGGATTTTTTCAAAAAAATCTTCTTCCGCCGCTTAAGTTGTCGAGGTCTGATTTCTTGTTCTTTGATAAAAAGCCTTCTGTTTCGACCGCCAAACCTCTCAGGGGAGCATTTGCAACCGTTGGGCACGATTTTTGAATGAATTCCCGAAAGTCAGATATTTTCTGAAATTGTGAACCCGGGGCTTAGGGATTTTTTCAAAAAAATACTTTTCTGCCCGTTAAGTTGTCGAGGGCTGATTTCTTGTCGTGTGATAAAAAGCCTTCTGTTTCGACCGATAAAACCTTTCAGGGGAGCATTTGCAACCGTTGGGGACCATTTTTGAGTGAATAGCCGAAAGTCAGATTTTTTCTGAAATTGTGACCCCGGGGCTTAGGGATTTTTTCAAAAAAATATTTTTCTGCCGGTTAAGTTGTCGAGGTCTGATTTCTTGTCCTGTGATAAAAAGCCTTCTGTTTCGACCGTCAAACCTCTCAGGGGAGCATTTGCAACCGTTGGGCAGTATTTTTGAGTGAATTCCCGAAAGTCAATTTTTTTTCTGAAATTGTGAACCCGGGGCTTAGGGATTTTTTCACAAAAATATTTTTCTGCCGGTTAAGTTGTCGAGGGCTGATTTCTTGTCCTGTGATAAAAAGCCTTCTGGTTCGACCGCCAAACCATTCAGGGGAGCATTTGCAACCGTTGGGGACCATTTTTGAGTGAATTGCCAAAAGTCAGATTTTTTCTGAAATTGTGACCCCAGGGCTTAGGGATTTTTTCAAAAAAATATTTTTCTGCCGGTTAAGTTGTCGAGGGCTGATTTCTTGTCCTGTGATAAAAAGCCTTCTGTTTCGACCGCCAAACCTTTCAGGGGAGCATTTGCAACCGTTGGGGACCATTTTTGAGGGAATTGCCGAAAGTCAATTTTTTTCTGAAATTGTGACCCCGGGGCTTAGGGATTTTTTCAAAAAAATATTTTTCTGCCGGTTAAGTTGTCGAGGTCTGATTTCTTGTCCTGTGATAAAAAGCCTTCTGTTTCGACCGCCAAACCTTTCAGGGGAGCGTTTGCAACCGTTGGGGATCATTTTTGAGTGAATTGCCGAAAGTCAGACTTTTTTCTGCCGGATAAGTTTTCGAGGGATGATTTCTTGTCCTGTGATAAAAAGCCTTCTGTTTTGACCGCCAAACCTCTCAGGGGAGCATTTGCAACCGTTGGGCACCATTTTTGACTGAATTGCGAAAAGTCAGATTTTTTCTGAAATTGTGACCCCGGGGCTTAGGGATTTTTTCCAAAAACATTTTTCTGCCAGTTAAGTTGTCGAGGGCTGATTTTTTGTCCTGTGATAAAAAGCCTTCTGTTTCGACCGCCAAACCTTTCCGGGGAGCGTTTGCAACCGTTGGGGACCATTTATGAGTGAATTGCCGAAAGTCAATTTTTTTCTGAAATTGTGACCCCGGGGCTTAGGGAGTTTTTCAAAAAAATATTTTTCTGCCGGTTAAGTTGTCGAGTGCTGATTTCTTGTCCTGTGATAAAAAGCATTCTGTTTCGACCGCCAAACCTTTCAGGGGAGCTTTTGCAACCGTTGGGGACCATTTTTGAGTGAATTGCTGAAAGTCAGATTTTTTCTGAAATTGTGAACCCGGGGCTTAGGGATTTTTTCAAAAAAATATTTTTCTGCTGTTTAAGTTGTCGGGGTCTGATTTCTTGTCCTGTGATAAAAAGCCTTCTGTTTCGACCGCCAAACCTTTCGGGGGAGCGTTTGCAACCATTGGGGACCATTTTTGAGTGAATTGACGAAAGTCAGATTTTTTTTGAAATTGTGACCCCGGGGCTTAGGGATTTTTTCAAAAAAATATTTTTCTGCCGGTTAACTTCTCGAGGGCTGATTTCTTGTCCTGTGATAAAAAGCCTTCTGTTTAGACCGCTAAACCTTTCAGGGGAGCGTTTGCAACCGTTGGGGACCATTTATGAGTGAACTGCCGAATGTCAAATTTTTGTTCTGCCGGATAAGTTGTCGAGGGCTGATTTCTTGTCCTGTGATAAGAAGCCTTCTGTTTCGACCGCCAAACCTTTCAGGGGAGTGTTTGCAACCGTTGGGGACCATTTTTGAGTGAATTGCCGAAAGTCAGATTTTTTTCTGAAATTGTGACCCCGGGGCTTAGGGATTTTTTTAAAAAAAATTTTTTCTGCCCGTTAAGTTGTCGAGGGATGATTTCTTGTCCTGTGATAAAAAGCCTTCTCGTTCGACCGCCAAACCTTTTAGGAGAGCATTTGCAACCGTTGGGGACCATTTTTGAGTGAATCGCCAAAAGTCAGATTTTTTCTGAAATTGTGACCCCGGGGCTTAGGGATTTTTTCAAAGAAATATTTTTCTGCTGGTTAAGTAGTCGAGGTCTGATTTCTTGTCCTGTGATAAAAAGCCTTCTGTTTCGACCGCCAAACCTTTCGGGGGAGCGTTTGCAACCGTTGGGGACCATTTTTGAGTGAATTGACGAAAGTCAGATTTTTTCTGAAATTGTGACCCCGGGGCTTAGGGATTTTTTCAAAAAAATTTTTTTCTGCCCGTTAAGTTGTCGAGGGGTGATTTCTTGTCCTGTGATAAAAAGCCTTCTCGTTCGACCGCCAAACCTTTTAGGAGAGCATTTGCAACCGTTGGGGACCATTTTTGAGTGAATCGCCAAAAGTCAGATTTTTTCTGAAATTGTGACCCCGGGGCTTAGGGATTTTTTCAAAAAAATATTTTTCTGCTGGTTAAGTAGTCGAGGTCTGATTTCTTGTCCTGTGATAAAAAGCCTTCTGTTTCGACCGCCAAACCTTTCGGGGGAGCGTTTGCAACCCTTGGGGACCATTTTTGAGTGAATTGACGAAAGTCAGATTTTTTTTGAAATTGTGACCCCGGGGCTTAGGGATTTTTTCAAAAAAATCTTCTTCCGCCGCTTAAGTTGTCGAGGTCTGATTTCTTGTCCTTTGATAAAAAGCCTTCTGTTTCGACCGCCAAACCTCTCAGGGGAGCATTTGCAACCGTTGGGCACGATTTTTGAGTGAATTCCCGAAAGTCAGATATTTTCTGAAATTGTGAACCCGGGGCTTAGGGATTTTTTCAAAAAAATATTTTTCTGCTGTTTAAGTTGTCGGGGTCTGATTTCTTGTCCTGTGATAAAAAGCCTTCTGTTTCGACCGCCAAACCTTTCGGGGGAGCGTTTGCAACCATTGGGGACCATTTTTGAGTGAATTGACGAAAGTCAGATTTTTTGTGAAATTGTGACCCCGGGGCTTAGGGATTTTTTCAAAAAAATATTTTTCTGCCGGTTAAGTTCTCGAGGGCTGATTTCTTGTCCTGTGATAAAAAGCCTTCTGTTTAGACCGCTAAACCTTTCAGGGGAGCGTTTGCAACCGTTGGGGACCATTTATGAGTGAACTGCCGAATGTCAAATTTTTGTTCTGCCGGATAAGTTGTCGAGGGCTGATTTTTTTGTCCTGTGATAAAAAGCCTTCTGTTTCGACCGCCAAACCTTTCCGGGGAGCGTTTGCAACCGTTGGGGACCATTTATGAGTGAATTGCCGAAAGTCAATTCTTTTCTGAAATTGTGACCCCGGGGCTTAGGGAGTTTTTCAAAAAAATATTTTTCTGCCGGTCAAGTTGTCGAGTGCTGATTTCTTGTCCTGTGATAAAAAGCATTCTGTTTCGACCGCCAAACCTTTCAGGGGAGCATTTGCAACCGTTGGGGACCATTTTTGAGTGAATAGCCGAAAGTCAGATTTTTTTCTGAAATTGTGACCCCGGGGCTTAGGGATTTTTTCAAAAAAATATTTTTCTGCCGTTTAAGTTGTTGAGGGCTGATTTCTTGTCCTGTGATAAAAAGCCTTCTGGTTCGACCGCTAAACCTTTCAGGGGAGCGTTTGCAACCGTTGGGGACCATTTTTGAGGCAATTGCCGAAAGTCAGATTTTTTTCTGCCGGTTAAGTTGTCGAGGGCTGATTTCTTGTCCTGTGATAAAAAGCCTTCTGTTTCGACCGCCAAACCTCTCAGGGGACCATTTGCAACCGTTGGGGACCATTTTTGAGTGAATTGCTGAAAGTCAGATTTTTTCTGAAATTGTGAACCCGGGGCTTAGGGATTTTTTCAAAAAAATATTTTTCTGCTGTTTAAGTTGTCGGGGTCTGATTTTTTGTCCTGTGATAAAAAGCCTTCTGTTTCGACCGCCAAACCTTTCGGGGGAGCGTTTGCAACCATTGGGGACCATTTTTGAGTGAATTGACGAAAGTCAGATTTTTTGTGAAATTGTGACCCCGGGCCTTAGGGATTTTTTCAAAAAAATATTTTTCTGCCGGTTAAGTTGTCGAGGTCTGATTTCTTGTCCTGTGATAAAAAGCCTTCTGTTTAGACCACCAAACCTTTCAGGGGAGCGTTTGCAACCGTTGGGGACCATTTATGAGTGAACTGCCGAATGTCAAATTTTTGTTCTGCCGGATAAGTTGTCGAGGTCTGATTTCTTGTCCTGTGATAAAAAGCCTTCTGTTTCGACCGCCAAACCTTTCAGGGGAGCATTTGCAACCGTTGGGCACGATTTTTGAATGAATTCCCGTAAGTCAATTTTTTTCTGAAATTGTGACCCCGGGGCTTAGGGATTTTTTCAAAAAAATATTTTTCTGCCGTTTAAGGTTTCGAGGTCTGATTTCTTGTCCTGTGATAAAAAGCCTTCTGTTTCGACCGCCAAACCTTTCGGGGGAGCGTTTGCAACCGTGGGGGACCATTTTTGAGTGAATTGACGAAAGTCAGATTTTTTCTGAAATTGTGACCCCGGGGCTTAGGCATTTATTCAAAAAAATATTTTTCTGCCGGTTAAGTTGCCGAGGGCTGATTTCTTGTCCAGTGTTAAAAAGCCTTCTGTTTCGACCGCCAAACCTTTCAGGAGAGCATTTGCAACCGTTGGGGACCATTTTTGAGTGAATTGCCGAAAGTCAATTTTTTTCTGAAATTGTGACCCCGGGGCTTAGGCATTTTTTCAAAAAAATATTTTTCTGCCGGTTATGTTCTCGAGGGCTGATTTCTTGTACTGTGATAAAAAGCCTTCTGTTTCGACCGCCAAACCTTTCAGGGGAGCATTTGCAACCGTTGGGGACCATTTTTGAGTGAATTGCCGAAAGTCAGATTTTTTTCTGAAATTGTGACCCCGGGGCTTAGGGATTTTTTCAAAAAAATATTTTTCTGCCGGTTAAGTTGTCGAGGGCTGATTTCTTGTCCTGTGATAAAAAGCCTTCTGTTTCCACCGCCAAACCTTTCAGGGGAGCATTTGCAACCGTTGGGGAGCATTTTTGAGTGAATTACCAAAAGTCAGTTTTTTTCTGAAATTGTGACCCCGGGGCTTAGGGATTTTTTCAAAAAAATATTTTTCTGCCGGTTAAGTTCTCGAGGTCTGATTTCTTGTCCTGTGATAAAAAGCCTTCTGTTTCGACCGCCAAACCTTTCAGGGGAGCATTTGCCACCGTTGGGGACCATTTTTGAAGGAATTCCCGAAAGTCAGATTTTTTCTGAAATTGTGACCCTGGGGCTTAGGGATTTTTTCAAAAAAATATTTTTCTGCCGGTTAAGTTGTCGAGGTCTGATTTCTTGTCCTGTGATAAAAAGCCTTCTGTTTCCGGCTTTTATCCATTTCCGCAGTCAATCGATCAGTAGCTGAACTGGGTTCCACACAGCCACAAAAACCAATGAACCGACAAAGCCACAAAAGCGCAAAAAAAATAGCAAAAACAAAAGCACCGAACTTAATCTGTTCCGGTTTGACTTCCGAAACGTTCAAAAACCAAGGTGCGGCTTCTGATTGGCACAGGCACCCCAGAAACAATAGCCGACAGCTGTGTCGGATGTTCAGCTTCCGGAAAACGTCCGTAAACCGGAACACTTACTTCCGGGTTTGCGGCCTTTGGGAATCAAGGCGTTTGAGAAACAAGGCGTTTGAGAACCAAGGCATTGTTTGAGTCCCAAGGCGTTTGAGAACCAAGGTGTTTGAGAACCAAGGCATTTGATAACCATGTCGTTTGAATCCCAAGGCGTTTGAATCCCAAGGCGTTTGAGAACCAAGGCGTTTGAGAACCAAGGCGTTTGAGAACCAATTTATTTCAGAAACAAGGCGTTTGAGAACCAAGGTGTTTGAGAACCAAGGCGTTTGAGAACCAAGGCGTTTGGGAACCAAGGCGTTTGAGAACCAAGCCGTTGTTTGAGTCCCAAGGCGTTTGAGAACCAAGGCGTTTGAGAACCAAGGTGTTTGAGAACCAAGGCGTTTGGGAACCAAGGCGTTATTTGTGTCCGAAGGCGTTTGAGAACCAAGGTGTTTGAGAACCAAGCCGTTGTTTGAGTCCCAAGGCGTTTGAGAACCAAGGCGTTTGAGAACCAAGGTGTTTGAGAACAAGGCCGTTGTTTGAGTCCCAAGGCGTTTGAGAACCAAGGCGTTTGAGAACCAAGGTGTTTGAGTTCCAAGGCGTTTGAGAACCAAGGCGTTTGAGAACCATTCATTTGAGAACCAAGGCGTTTGAGAACCAAGGCGTTTGAGAACCAAGGCACTGTTTGAGTCCCAAAGCATTTGAGAACCAAGGCGTTTGAGAACCAACGCATTTGAGAACCAAGGCATTTGGGAACCAAGGTGTTGTTTGAGTCCCAAGGCGTTTGAGAACCAAGGCATTTGAAAACCAAGGCTTTTGAGTCCCAAGGCGTTTGAGTCCCAAGGCGTTTGAGAACCAAGGCGTTTGAGAACCAAGGCATTTGAAAACCAAAGGCGTTTGAGAACCAAGGCATTTGATTCCCAAGGCGTTTGAGAACCAAGGCATTGTTTGAGTCCCAAGGCATTGTTTGATGCCCAAGGCATTTGAGAACCAAGGCATTTGAGAACCATGGCGTTGTTTAAGTCCCAAGGCGTTTGAGAACCAAGGCATTTAAAAACCAAGGCATTTGAGTCCCAAGATGTTTGAGAACCAAGGCATTTGAGAACCAAGGTGTTTGATAACCAACGCGTTTGAGAACCAAGGCGTTTGAGTCCCAAGGCATTTGGGAACCAAGGCGTTTGAGAACCAAGGCATTTGAGAACCAAGGTGTTTGGGAACCAAGGTGTTGTTTGAGTCCCAAGGCGTTTGAGAACCAAGGCGTTTGAATCCCAAGGCGTTTGAATCCCAAGGCGTTTGAGAACCAAGGCGTTTGAGAACCAAGGAGTTGTTTGAGTCCCAAGGTGTTTGAGAACAAAGGTGTTTGAGAACCAAGGTGTTTGAGTCCCAAGGTGTTTGAGAACCAAGGCATTTGAGAACCAATTTATTTCAGAAACAAGGCGTTTGAGTCCCAAGGTGTTTGAGAACCAAGGTGTTTGAGAACCAAGGTGTTTGAGTCCCAAGGTGTTTGAGAACCAAGGTGTTTGAGTCCCAAGGCGTTTGAGAACCAAGGCGTTTGAATCCCAAGGCGTTTGAATCCCAAGGCGTTTGAGAACCAAGGCGTTGTTTGAGGCGTTTGAGAACCAAGGCGTTTGAGAACCAAGGCGTTTGTGTCCCAAGGTGTTTGGGAACCAAGGCGTTGTTTGTGTCCCAAGGCGTTTGAGAACCAAGGTGTTTGAGAACCAAGGCGTTTAGGAACCAAGGTGTTTGAGAACCAAGGCATTTGAGAACCAAGGCGTATGGGAACCAAGGTGTTGTTTGAGTCCCAAGGCGTTTGAGAACCAAGGCACTTGAAAACCAAGGCGTTTGAGTCCCAAGACGTTTGAGAACCAAGGCATTTGGGAACCAAGGCGTTTGAGAACCAAGGCGTTTGAGAACCAAGGCATTTGAGAACCAAGGCATTTGAGAACCAAGGCATTGTTTGAGTCCCAAGGCGTTTGAGAATCAAGGCGTTTGAGAACCAAGGCGTTTGAGTCCCAAGGCGTTTGAGAACCAAGGCATTTGAGAACCAAGGCATTGTTTGAGTCCCAAGGCATTTGAGAACCAAGCCGTTGTTTGAGTCCCAAGGCATTTGAGAACCAAGGCATTTGAAAACAAAGGCGTTTGAGTCCCAAGACGTTTGAGAACCAAGGCATTTGAGTCCCAAGGCGTTTGAGAACCAAGGCATTTGGGAACCAAGGCGTTGTTTGTGTCCCAAGGCGTTTGAGAACCAAGGTGTTTGAGAACCAAGGCGTTTGGGAACCAAGGCATTATTTGTGTCCCAAGGCGTTTGAGATCCAAGGCGTTTGAGAACCAAGGTGTTTGAGAACCAAGCCATTGTTTGAGTCCCAATGCGTTTGAGAACCAAGGCATTTGAGTCCCAAGGCGTTTGAGAACCAAGTCATTTGAGAACCAAGGCGTTTGAGTCCCAAGGCGTTTGAGAACCAAGGCATTTCAGAACCAAGGTGTTTGTGAACCAAGGCGTTGTTTGAGTCCCAAGGCGTTTCTGAACCAAGGCGTTTGAGAAGCAAGGCATATGAGAATGACTATCATCAGTGCAGATAAGAAAAAAATTAATTTTTATTTTTGTCATCTACAATACTGTGTTATTTAATTTATAGTGCAGTACATTGATTGTTGCTTTCATTTTATGGATAAGTGGTCTCGGTAGATTGTAAAATGCATGTTAAATCGCAGTTTTAGGGGTTGTTTTTAAAAGTCTGGAACGGATTAATGCATATTGTATTGCTTTCTATGGGAAAGCGTGCCTTGGTTTTGGAACACCTTGGTTTTGGAACGCTTTGGTTTTGTTCTGCTTAAAAATATTTTTCTGCCGGTTTAGTTGTCGAGGGCTGATTTCTTGTCCTGTGATAAAAAGCCTTCTGTTTCGACCGCCAAACCTTTCAGGGGAGCATTTGCAACCGTTGGGCAAAATTTTTGAATGAATTGCCGAAAGTCAGATTTTTTCTGAAATTGTGACCCCGGGGCTTAGGGATTTTTTCAAATAAATATTTTTCCGCCAGTTCAGTTGTCGAGGTCTGATTTCTTCTCCTGCGATGAAAAGCCTTCTGTTTCGACCGCCAAAACTTTTAGGGGAGCATTTGCAACCGTTGGGGACCATTTTTGAGTGAATTGCCGAAAGTCAGATTTTTTCTGAAATTGTGACCCCGGGGCTTAGGGATTTTTTCAAAAAAATATTTTTCTGCTGGTTAAGTTCTCGAGGGCTGATTTCGTCTCCTGTGATAAGAAGCCTTCTGTTTCGACCGCCAAACCTTTCAGGGGAGCGTTTGCAACCGTTGGAGACCAATTTTGAGTATTTTGCAGAAAGTCAGATTTTTTTCTGAAATTGTGACCCCGGGGCTTAGGGATTTTTTCAAAAAAATATTTTTCTGCCGGTTAAGTTGTCGAGGGCTGATTTCTTGTCTTGTGATAAGAAGCCTTCTGTTTCGACCGCCAAACCTTTCAGGGGAGCGTTTGCAACCGTTGGGGACCATTTTTGAGTGAATTGCCGAAAGTCAGATTTTTTCTGAAATTGTGACCCCAGGGCTTAGGGATTTTTTCAAAAAAATATTTTTCTGCCGGTTAAGTTGTAGAGGGCTGATTTCTTGTCCTGTGATAAAAAGCCTTCTCTTTCGACCGCCAAACCTTTCAGGGGAGCATTTGCAACCGTTGGGGACCATTTTTGAGTGAATTGCCGAAAGTCAGATTTTTTCTGAAATTTTGACCTCGGGGCTTAGGGATTTTTTCAAAAAAATATTTTTCTGCCGGTTAAGTTCTCGAGGTCTGATTTCTTGTCCTGTGATAAAAAGCCTTCTGTTTCGACCGCCAAACCTGTCAGGGGAGCATTTGCAACCGTTGGGACCATTTTTGAGTGAATTCCGAAGAGTCAGATTTTTTCTGAAATTGTGTCCCCGGGGCATAGGGATTTTTTCAAAAAAATATTTTTCCGCCGGTTCAGTTCTGGAGGGCTAATTTCTTGTACTGTGATAAAAAGCCTTCTGTTTGGCCCCGCAAAACTTTCAGGGGAGCATTTGCAACCGTTGGGCACCATTTTTGCGTGAATTGCCGAAAGTCAGATTTTTCCTGAAATTGTGACCCCGGGGCTTAGGGATTTCTTCAAAAAAATATTTTTCTGCCGGTTAAGTTGTCGAGGGCTCATGTTTGTTCCTGTGATAAAAAGCCTTCTGTTTCAACCGCCAAACCTTTCAGGGGAGCATTTGCAACCGTTGGGGACCATTTTTGAGTGAATTGCCGAAAGTCAGATTTTTCCTGAAATTGTGACCCCGGGGCTTAGGGATTTCTTCAAAAAAATATTTATCTGTCGGTTAAGTTGTCGAGGGCTCATGTCTTTTCCTGTGATAAAAAGCCTTCTGTTTCCGGCTTTTATCCATTTCCACAGTCAATCGATCAGTAGCTGAACTGGGTTCCACACAGCCACAAAAACCAATGAACCGACAAAGCTACAAAAGCGCAAAAAAAATAGCAAAAACAAAAGCCCCGAACTTAATCCGTTCCGGTTTGACTTCCGAAACGTTCAAAAACCAAGGTGCGGCTTCTGATTGGCACAGGCACCCCAGAAACAATAGCCGACAGCTGTGTCGGATGTTCAGCTTCCGGAAAACGTCCGTAAACCGGAACACTTACTTCCGGGTTTGCGGCGTTTGGGAATCAAGGCGTTTGAGAAACAAGGCGTTTGAGAACCAAGGCGTTGTTTGAGTCCCGAGGCGTTTGAGAACCAAGGCGTTTGAGAACCAAGGCATTTGATAACCATGGCGTTTGAATCCCAAGGCGTTTGAATCCCAAGGCGTTTGAGAACCAAGTCGTTTGAGAACCAAGGCGTTTGAGAACCAATTTATTTCAGAAACAAGGCGTTTGAGAACCAAGATGTTTGAGAACCAAGGCATTTGAAAACAAAGGCGTTTGAGTCCCAAGGCGTTTGAGAACCAAGGCGTTTGGGAACCAAGGCGTTGTTTGTGTCCCAAGGCGTTCGAAAACCAAGGCGTTTGAGAACCAAGGCGTTTGGGAACCAAGGCGTTATTTGTGTCCGAAGGCGTTTGAGAACCAAGGCGTTTGAGAACCAAGGTGTTTGAGAACCAAGCCGTTGTTTGAGTCCCAAGGCGTTTGAGAACCAAGGCGTTTGAGAACCAAGGTGTTTGAGAACCAAGCCGTTGTTTGAGTCCCAAGGCGTTTGAGAACCAAGGCATTTGAGAACCAAGGTGTTTGAGTTCCAAGGCGTTTGAGAACCAAGGCGTTTGAGAACCATTCATTTGAGAACCAAGGCGTTTGAGAACCAAGGCGTTTGAGAACCAACGCATTTGAGAACCAAGGCGTTTGGGAACCAAGGTGTTGTTTGAGTCCCAAGGCGTTTGAGAACCAAGGCATTTGAAAACCAAGGCTTTTGAGTCCCAAGGCGTTTGAGTCCCAAGGCGTTTGAGAACCAAGGCATTTGAAAACCAAAGGCGTTTGAGAACCAAGACATTTGATTCCCAAGGCGTTTGAGAACCAAGGCATTGTTTGAGTCCCAAGGCATTGTTTGATGCCCAAGGCATTTGAGAACCAAGGTGTTTGAGAACCAAGGCATTTGAGAACCAAGGCATTTGAGAACCATGGCGTTGTTTAAGTCCCAAGGCGTTTGAGAACCAAGGCATTTAAAAATCAAGGCATTTGAGTCCCAAGACGTTTGAGAACCAAGGCATTTGAGAACCAAGGTGTTTGATAACCAACGTGTTTGAGAACCAAGGCGTTTGAGTCCCAAGGCATTTGGGAACCAAGGCGTTTGAGAACCAAGGCATTTGAGAACCAAGGTGTTTGGGAACCAAGGTGTTGTTTGAGTCCCAAGGCGTTTGAGAACCAAGGCGTTTGAATCCCAAGGCGTTTGAGAACCAAGGCATTTGAGAACCAAGGAGTTGTTTGAGTCCCAAGGTGTTTGAGAACCAAGGTGTTTGAGAACCAAGGTGTTTGAGTCCCAAGGTGTTTGAGAACCAAGGCATTTGAGAACCAATTTATTTCAGAAACAAGGCGTTTGAGTCCCAAGGTGTTTGAGAACCAAGGTGTTTGAGAACCAAGGTATTTGAGTCCCAAGGTGTTTGAGAACCAAGGTGTTTGAGTCCCAAGGCGTTTGAGAACCAAGGCGTTTGAGAACCAAGGTGTTGTTTGAGGCGTTTGAGAACCAAGGCGTTTGAGAACCAAGGCGTTTGTGTCCCAAGGTGTTTGGGAACCAAGGCGTTGTTTGTGTCCCAAGGCGTTTGAGAACCAAGGTGTTTGAGAACCAAGGCGTTTGGAACTAAGGTGTTTGAGAACCAAGGCATTTGAGAACCAAGGCGTATGGGAACCAAGGTGTTGTTTGAGTCCCAAGGCGTTTGAGAACCAAGGCACTTGAAAACCAAGGCGTTTGAGTCCCAAGACGTTTGAGAACCAAGGCATTTGGGAACCAAGGCGTTTGAGAACCAAGGCATTTGAGAACCAAGGCATTTGAGAACCAAGGCATTTGAGAACCAAGGCATTGTTTGAGTCCCAAGGCGTTTGAGAACCTAGGCGTTTGAGAACCAAGGTGTTTGAGTCCCAAGGCGTCTGAGAACCAAGGCATTTGAGAACCAAGGCATTGTTTGAGTCCCAAGGCATTTGAGAACCAAGCCGTTGTTTGAGTCCCAAGGCATTTGAGAACCAAGGCATTTGAAAACAAAGGCGTTTGAGTCCCAAGACGTTTGAGAACCAAGGCATTTGAGTCCCAAGGCGTTTGAGAACCAAGGCGTTTGGGAACCAAGGCATTGTTTGTGTCCCAAGCCGTTTGAGAACCAAGGTGTTTGAGAACCAAGGCGTTTGGGAACCAATGCATTATTTGTGTCCCAAGGCGTTTGAGATCCAAGGCGTTTGAGAACCAAGGTGTTTGAGAACCAAGCCATTGTTTGAGTCCCAAGGCGTTTGAGAACCAAGGCGTTTGAGTCCCAAGGCGTTTGAGAACCAAGTCATTTGAGAACCAAGGCGTTTGAGTCCCAAGGCGTTTGAGAACCAAGGCATTTCAGAACCAAGGTGTTTGTGAACCAAGGCGTTGTTTGAGTCCCAAGGCGTTTGTGAACCAAGGCGTTTGAGAAGCAAGGCATATGAGAATGACTATCATCAGTGCAGGTAAGAAAAAAATTAATTTTAATTTTTGTCATCTACAATACTGTGTTATTTAATTTATAGTGCAGTACATTGATTGTTGCTTTCATTTTATGGATAAGTGGTCTCGGTAGATTGTAAAATGCATGTTAAATCGCAGTTTTAGGGGTTGTTTTTAAAAGTCTGGAACGGATTAATGCATATTGTATTGCTTTCTATGGGAAAGCGTGCCTTGGTTTTGGAACACCTTGGTTTTGGAACGCTTTGGTTTTGTTCTGCTTAAAAATAATTTTCTGCCGGTTAAGTTGTCGAGGGCTGATTTCTTGTCCTGTGATAAAAAGCCTTCTGTTTCGACCGCCAAACCTTTCAGGGGAGCATTTGCAACCGTTGGGGACCATTTTTGAATGAATTGCCGAAAGTCAGATTTTTTCGAGGGCTTAGGGATTTTTTCAAAAAAATATTTTTCTGCCGGTTAAGTTGTCGAGGGCTGATTTCTTCTCCTGTGATAAAAAGCCTTCTGTCTCGACCGCCAAACCTTTCAGGGGAGCATTTGCCACCGTTGGGGACCATTTTTGAGTGAATTCCCAAAAGTCAGATTTTTTCTGAAATTGTGACCCCGGGGCTTAGGGATTTTTTCAAAACAATAATTTTCTGCCGCTTAAGTTGTCGAGGTCTGATTTCTTGTCCTGTGATAAAAAGCCTTCTGTTTCGACCGCCAAACCTTTCAGGGGAGCGATTGGAACCGTTGGGGACCATTTTTGAGTGAATTCCCAAAAGTCAGATTTTTTCTGAAATTGTGACCCCGGGGTTTAGGAATTTTTTCAAAAAAACATTTTTCTGCCGGTTAAGTTGTCGAGGGCTGATTTCATGTCCTGTGATAAAAAGCCTTCTGTTTCGACCGCCAAACCTTTGAGGGGACCATTTTTGAGGGAATTGCCAAAAGTCAGATTTTTTTCTGAAATTGTGACCCCGGGGCTTAGGGATTTTTTCATAAAAATATTTTTCTGCCGGTTAAGTTCTCGAGGGCTGATTTCTTGTCGTGTGATAAAAAGCCTTCTGTTTCGACCGCCAAACCTTTCAGGGGAGCATTTGCAACCGTTGGGGACCATTTTTGAGTGAATTGCCGAAAGTCAGTGTCAGGGGTTCAGGAGCAGAGGCACAGGAGAGGGAGGAAATGGAGAGCGAGGGGGAGGAGTCCGAAGGAAATGTCAGCGATGACAGCAATTCGAGGTCTCTGAGTCTTTCCAGTGACTCGGAGGATTCACAGAAAGGGTCCCCCATAGTCAGGGCAAGAGGAGTGCCCAGGGGGACACCTCGGGAAGAAGGGGCGAGAGGGGACTCAGAGAGCAGCAGCTGGAAATCAGGACCAGCGTCCCCCCCAGAGTGCAGTAGGGGGGAGGAGTCCCAGGCATCGGGATCAGGTGGCGCGCGGGCAGCGGGAGAACATGAGGCAGGAGTGACCACACCCCCGTCAGGGAGCGAGGAAACGGTCATCAGGAAAGTTAAACGCGCGCGCGCGCCAAGTTCAAATGTACAGGAGGGCGGCACGGTGGGCAGCCCGGGTAGGGAGCCAGGTCCTAAAGCCCGCCGAAGAGAGTGGGAGGAGTCAGAG